>NW_006399869.1:8588362-8605437 GCF_000299155.1 Elephantulus edwardii
TGTTTCAATGCAGTATACATTATTGAACCCATCTTTCTCAGTCTCTCCCCAAACCCAAGGTCAGTTCTGTTTTACAACAGTGGCACCATGCAGTATTTGTCCTTTTGTTACTGAGATACTTCACTCAGCATAATGTCCTCCAAAGTCACCCATTCTGAATAATATTGCATGAGTTCCTTGTTTTTCTATGCAGCATAGTATTCCATTTTGTGAATATACCACAGCTTCTCTATCCATTCATTTGTTGATGGGCACTTAGGCTGTTTCCAATTCCTTGCCATTGTTAACAAAGCTGTGATAACCATGGGTGTGCATATATCTGCTTGGATGTCAGTTATGGTCTCTTTGGGGTATATTCCCAGTACTGGAATTGCTGGGTCAAATGGCATCTCTATTTGCAACTTTTTGAGAAAGCGCCATACTGCCTTCCACAGTGGTTGCACCATTTTACACTCCCACCAACAGTGAATAAGGGTTCCAATTTCTCCACAACCTTGCCAGCATTTGTTGCTGTTCTGTTAAATTTTGCTATTCTGACTGGTGTGAGATAATATCTCATAGTTCTTTTAATTTGCATCTCTCTTAGAACTAGAGATTTTGAACATTTCTTCATGCGTTGAAAAAAATTATCTGTCTTGGAGAGAGTGAAACCAAGTTTCTCCTTGGTGACTAAGATTTTGAAGCTCTTTCTCACATACTTTGGGCATGTGCCCAGGAGAGAGCATTCCTTGGAGAAAGACATCATGGTTGAAAGGGTAGATGGAAAGCAAAGGAAAGGAAGACCCCAAATGAGATGGACTGATACAATAACTGGGGCAATGTGGGTTGGTGTGTTGGAATTTGTGAGACTGGATCAGGGCAGGGCAGGGTTCAGAGCTGCTGTATATAGGGTCATTAGGGGTTACAGATGAATCGATGACACATGGCAACAGCAAGAACTGATGCCTTTGCATTGTGGTGTTGGAGAAGAGTGTTGGACAGACCATGCACTGCTAAGAAAATGAACAGATTTAGCCTAGAGAGGGTGAAACCAGGCTGCTCCTTGGAAGCTTCATCTGGCATACTCTGGACATGTTGCAAGGAGGGACCAGTCCCTAGAGAGGGATGTAATGCTTGGGAAAGTGGAGAGGAAGACCCTCGTTGAGAAATGAAGGTAGATGTGTCAGAGACAGTAACATTGGCACAGGATAGAGTAGGGTTAAGGGCTGTTGTACATAGGGTCACTTTGAGTCACAGGTGACCCGATGACACATAACAACAACAACAACAGGGCACTTTGGTCGCTTAGTGGTAAGGAATTGCACTGCAATTCCAGAGGTACATGTTTAAAAGCCATTGCTTAATTGGAGAAAGATTGGAAATCTCTTCTCCTCTGGTTTTCTTCTTCTAAAAGCACACCGGAGGGTCAATTATGAGTCAGTGCCCATTCACTGGTACAGAAGAACATTCCTTCAGAAGGAAGTACTGGTGGCTTTGTCCACAGGGAGTTGTGATGCTAACTGAAAGGCCTTGCATCCACCAGAAGCTCATAGAGATAAAAATGATCAGTCTCCTCCTGAGGTTTACATCCTCAGAACCAGAGTGGATGGTTGTTATGAAGTGGAATCAATTCTATGGCCGAGTTAGTGAGTGATTTCATGATAAGCTTTTCTAACACACTGTTTTGGGCTTGTTTGGAAGCAGTGGATCTTGTTTGCTTGTTTAATCTTCAAGGTGTTTATTAATTTTAAGGAAAAGGAAACTAAGGTTTGGAGCAAGTAAATTGGTATTCCAGTTTTATACTTTTAAGAGACAGAACTATCTAACTGCAACAGCCATGTTTTTAAAATTTCAGCATCTATTTATCCATCTAGGGCCCAATGTGCTGTTGTTTGTATGATAAATTCTTAGTCATGTATGAACATTTAAAAAAAATGGGAAGAAATAAAGATATCTTCCAGTCAGTTGGACAGTTGACCAAGCAATTATCTTCCAAAATTCTTGGCATATATTAGTAAACATGTCCAGGGCTGTATCTATTTGCTGAAAAAGCTTAATTTGTGTTCTTTGAGTTCTTTAAGCATTACTCTTATTTTCCCCAATGCCTTTAATGCAGCTTGGACTCCTTCTTTCAGTATCATTGATTCTTGATTATATACTGCTTACAGAAATGGTTCTATTCCAAACAGTTCTTTCTGGTATAATGACTCTCTGTATTCTTTCCATTTTCTTTTTAAAAAGGGAGGCATACTTCATTTAAGATTTTGATGCATATCTGTTAGAAGGATTTAAGGAGAAAATAAAAGAACATTATTGAAGGGAACAACTTCTACTTTTTTGAAAAAATTGTAATTTGAGTGAAAGTTTATAAAGCTAATTAAGTCTTCATTCAATATTCAATGATATTTTGTCTTATAACATTAGTTACAACTACTACAATGTAATTATACTTCCCCCACATCCTCCTGTAATTTTTATTTCCATTAATTTGTGTCTTCCTTTCTCTAGCGATAGTGTATGATTCACTTCGTTACTGTGTATCACTTTTCCCTTCACCCATCTTACTGTGTCTATTTTCTATTTTCTGATTTTTGCTCTTTCTTTCTCTGCATTCTTAACTCTGGTAATCAGCAGAGAAAGTTCATCTGTGTGAAAACCAGAAAACTTTTCCTTAGCTTTTTATAACACTGTTGTTATGTGCCAACAAATCCTAAATTATCCTTCAGTGGGTTTTCGGAGACAGTAAATCACAAGGAGGAGACTGCCCAAACTGCTTGAGCAGCTGGTGGATTAGAACCTCAGGCCTTTGTGATCGCAGCACAGCTTTTTACCACCATGCTACCAGAATTCCCTTATAATGCTGGTGTTATATACCTATTTGTATTTTGTAATTGATCTTTTTAAATCAGCATAATGGCCTCTACTTTCATCTATTCTTAATGCTGGTCATTAGAAAATTTGGTGCTGAGAAAAATATTTGAAGCTAGAGACTAGAACCACTGAGGAGATTTTTAGTTCCGTGGTTTGCACTTCTGAGGGAATCCAACCTAGCTATTTCCACTGCAAATGGAAACATTGACTAAAATCTTTACCACCTTCCCATTTCTTTCTAATGTTTCTATAAGCTTATCTTTCTCACATTTTGTTTGGTTTGGAGTTTTATTTTTTTTGATATATGTGGCAAAAAAGCAGACTATTTGATTATGAAATTTAAACTAAGATTCACCAGATAAATTTCCACCCAAAAATTCACAGAAAATCTTCTACTTAATAATAGCATTCAGCATGTTCAGTTTCTTACTTTTTGGTCAATAATCTTTCCACAATATTCTCATTTACAAGTCAATTAAAAAAAGGACTTAGGCAGGCAGTATGATTTGCAAACACAAAAAAAATAGTCCTGAACTCATAGGAAAAGACCTTTGGAATTAGAATTATTTAATAAAAGAGGAAGGAACCCTGGTGTTTAACTGAATTGAGTGGTGATTGCTGTTAAGCTACCAGCTGCTCAGTGGGGAAAGACCAGTAGTCCTATTCTCTTAAGGATACTATCTGGGTAATCCAATGCAGGGTAGCTACGAATGAGAACTGACTTGAAGATAGTGGGGTAGTGAGTTAATAAAATAAGAAATTTAGATATTAACTTTATAATTTATTAAATAATAGACCACCATAGTTCCTAAAAGGAACTTTACATTCATTCAAATTTAAATCTAAAGAAACTGAAAAAGACTAATGAGATAAGCAGATGAATCCAAATCCAATTTGCTAACTAACTAGTTGTTTTGGTTGACCAGTTTTCATTTTGCTTTTATAAGAATATTTTAAAGAAAATTCAATTAGTTTTTCTTTGCAGGTGAAGACTTAGAGGGTAGAGAGAGCAGGAAAGAACCACCTGCTCATTCTATCTGATCGATGGTTTCATTTTCTTAAGATTAATGTCTTTAGGTGAAAAGACCATCTGCTCTTCTAAGATGTCCACAGTTTGTCTATTTCATTTGGGAGCAATACATAACTGCTAGCACCACATGTTAAAAGAACATATGTTTCCAAATTTCTTCCTTTAATGTCTTCACAATATATTTTCTTTTTAAAAAAAATCTGTGTCAGTCCTTTGCTTATGAAAAGATAATGCCATTTCTCTCCTATGGATGGCCTATAAAAGTTTTGTGGTGATTTTTTTTGAGAGATAGAGAGGTGCATATCTTTTTCTACAAAATGAAGCCAGAATCTCTGGACTTGGGCCATTATAAATTTTAATTATAGTGAACATTTTAAGTTATTTTAATTCACCTCTAAATTAAAACAATTACTGGTTGAAGGATTTACTTATTTGCCATTTCAAGGTTGTACTTTTCCAATTTCCATAGTGTTTTTCACGTTTACCTAATGTTATGATCACCAGAGTCACTAAAGGATCTCCCAGGTTAATGGGTAAACAGTTAATCTATCAACTCAAAGACAAGCAGATAAATCCACCAGCTGCTTCAGCAAAGAAAGATAGTGCATCCCATGAGATGCACTTCTTCTAAAAAGCCATTGGAGGGTCAGTTATGATTGAGTTGTGACTTAACAGCAGCACAACAATAGTAGCTTTCAAACTTTATTTGGACATTTCACACAATTAGTTTTTGATCAATAGTCTTTTCTCCAATATCCTGTCTGCATATTAATAAATAAAATGCTTAGGTAGGCAACATGGTGTGAACTCACAAAAATAAAATAGTCAAGTGTTTATAGCAAAAGAGCTTTGGTATTAGAATCATTTAATAAAAGAGGAAAGGAAATCTTCCTGAAAGAAAACCTTACTTTTGTTTTCTAAGGCTCCAAACTGCACAGAGGGAGATTGTTCGCCTTTCTCCTGAGAAGCCACTTGTAGATTCAAACCAAACCACCAGAGGTGTGACCCATGGGTAGCAGTGCTCCTTGTATAAAATTTAAAAGTTTAAAACTTAACTTTAATAACAATACAGTTTACTGAAGGTGTTTGAATATACACTTTATAAATTAAACTTTCGACAGTTTACTTCTCCCAAAATTCTAGAAGATTGAATTCCATCAATTCTTATACAACTTTCCCTGTAGACATACATGCTGCTAGCTGAAAGGCCACATGTCTCTGGTGGATGAAATTGACCAGTAGCTGTACAGAAGAAAGGTAGATAATCTGTCTCAAGAAAATCACAGCCTTAGAAACCCTCTGGAGGCTCAGCTATGAATCAGTGAGGACTGTCATTGGTATGTGTCACCTGTGACTTATAGCAACTCTATGTACAGAAGCTCTGAACCCTGCCCTTTCCTTAGGCAGTCTCACTGACTCCAACAAACCTACCCCCATTGCCCAAGTTACTGTACCAATCCATCTCATATGGGGTCTTCCTATCCTCCACTATACCTCTACCCTTCTGACCATGATGTCCTTCTACAAGGATTGGTCCCTCCTGGCCAAATGCCCAAAGTATGTGAGATAGAGCTTTGAAATGCTAGCCTCCAAGGAGAAATTTGGTTTAACCCTCTCCAAGATTGAACCATATGTTTTTTGGTGGTCCATGGTATGTTCAAGAGTCTTCTCCAGCACCAAAATACAAACACATCAATTTTTTGACTGTCATCCCTAGTCATTGTCCAGCTCTCTGATGCATAGCGAGCAGTTGTGAAGATCATGGCCTGGGTTGGGCACACCTTAGTCTCTAAACTGACATCATTGCTTCTCAGTACATCTTTTAATTTCCTGAGCAATAACTGACTTTTAGGAAAGATATTGCTTTTTGACTAATAAAATGTTCTCTATTTCTATTTTATGTCTTGTAATTCTTATCTTTCTTTTTTACTTTTTTAATTGTGTTTTTCCTTTATTTTATTTTATTTATTTTACATTGTTTTTATACTAGTTTATATACAAAATCCAAATACATTGTTTTTCATACCAGATCCTTCTCATTTCCCTCATCCCTCATACCTATCAAATTGTGTAACTTCATGATTAATTCCCCCACTGCACCTCCTCACCCCTCTGCTTCCTTCCTCCTCCCCCTTCCAGGATCTTTCCAGGTATTCCATTGTTTGGAATATACTCCAAGAAAATGAGAACTGAGGCACAAATAGAGACTTGTACAACAATGTTCCTAGCAGCTTTATTCATCATAGTAAAAACATGGAAACAGCCCAGATTGAGAAATTATGGTCTACTTATACAATGGAATACTACGCAGCATGCTGTAACAATGGTTTTGTTAATTACTACCTAACTTGGGGGGGGGAGGGACTTGAGTACGTTTTGCTGAGTGAGCTAACTCAGTTCCACTGAGAACAAATATTGTATAAAATCATTATTGTAGAATGAGTATAATGATCTTAATCAAAGTCTACAGAAAAGTTGGATTTTCATTCATTCATTGTTGTACATTTTCATCCCTAACCCTTTCCTAGTTTGCTTTTTTAAAAAAAATCATCGTTGCATAATTTCCTCCCTCATCCTGTTCCACTTTGCAATGGACCTTTTTTCCTGAACTATTGTTATATAAATAATGTGTACATAATAATATATTTTTAAACAGTTCTTTAAGAAAAGAGGTGATTTGTAATTGGCAACAATGTGTTAGACAGTGAAGAGATTAAGATTATTAACAGCTTCAGTTTGCTTGGCTCCACAATTAACTTTCTTGATACCTGCAGACAAGTCAAATTGCATCAGGAAAATCTGCTTTCAGGGGCCTTTCCAGAGTATTGAAGAGCAACGATGTCAGTTGGAAACTAAGGTACATCTGATCCAGGCCATGGTCCTCACAATTACATGCTATGCATCAGGAAGCTGAACAATGACTAAGGATGACAGAAAGAGAACTGATGCCTTTGAGCTGTGGTACTGGAGAAGAGTATTGAATATACCATGGACTGCTGGGGAACAAACAGATTTGTCCTGGAGAGGGTGAAACCAGGCCAATCCTTAGAGGCAAGGATTCTGAAGCACTGCCTGACATACTTTGAGTGTGTTTCAAGGAGGGACTAGTACTTGGAAAGGGACATCATGCCTTGGAAGTTGTAGCGATAGCACAAGAGGAACTCCTTTGAAGAGATTGATTGACTCAGTGACTGGGGTAATGTGAGTAGGTGTGTCAGAGACAATTAAGGTTGGCTTAGGAAAGAGCAAGGTTAAAAGCTGTTATACATATGGTCACTATGAGTTGCAAGTGACTAATCTGGCACATAACATCTTTGTATGTCTATTTAGTTGTCAAAGTGGTTGGTTGTGTTAAATTATACTTGAAGTAGAAGTTACTCTGTGAATATGAATGCCTCAAAAGTAGCTGAATTCTACAGTGCAAAGAAATAACACAAATGTTTATGAATATCAAGCATTTTACTCATCCTCTTTCTACACCATTTTTGCTCTGGTACCACATTGTTAAAACAGAGCTTCACCATTGGTAAGGAATTATGCTTTCAACCCAAAGACATGTAGTCCAAATCCAGTTTGCTTAATAGGAGAAAAATGGGCAATCCTGGCTTATAAGAGTCACTGTCTCTGAAAACCAATTGAAGGGACAGCTATGATTTGGTTCCAGCTCAATGACACATTGAACAACATTGAATAGGTTATTTATACAAAACTGATTCTGAAGTCTGTAATAACAATGATAATAAATTAGAAATATATTGTTTCCATCAGGTAAAATCATAATCATGTGTTTTAGCTTTTAAGTGGTTCAAAATAGTATTCAACTCAGATTAAGTTCTTTTCAATACCTTATTTCCTGGATTATTTCACAATGTAAGACTTTGAATTAATTATTTTGAGTAAAATTTGTAATGCATTTCATGTACCTAAAACAAGTGAGATTATTTATTTTCAGCTACATTTTTGTACCAAAATCAATATTGTGTTTAACTTAAGTGATTTGGGGCTTTATATCAAAACACGTTAAAAATTTTGTTACATTCTATAGTCAGTTTGTTTCTTAAATTCAATAAATACAACTTAGATTAGCATTTGAGAGTCCTGGGCCTTTTGTTCTTAGTTAATGGAGAGAATACATGTAATGAACAGATTTATATCTTGGGAAGAAATTAGTTTCTTCTCTAAAGGTTTGTAGATCAGAGTCTTCCACGATGAACTAGAACATAGTTTTAATGGAGATGTTATATGTGACTAAGGGAAGGATTATTGTTTGTATTTTTAATTCGTTACTCTCCATCAGAAATATTCTACTGGATTCTTTCCTCTGTAATGACACATTACTTTGTAATATCTTATATTGAGCCTTGGCATAACATTCTTGAAAAATTATTGTGTACATCTTTGTCCTGGTTAGATTTTATCATCTAAGCTTTTCTTTCCCGTAATAAATTGCATTTATATTTTATTTCTTCCTACATAATCTCTGAAATTTTTATAAATAAGATCTAAAATTAGTACCAATAATTACTTTAGGTGAAATCTGCTGTCAGGCACCTTTCCAGAGTACTGAGAAGCAATGATGTCAGTCTAGAGACTCAGGTGCACCTGATCTAGGCAGGTAGTGTTCTTTGCACTTAATTGCTATCCATTAGAGAGCTGGACAATGGCTAAGGATGACAGAAGAAGAATTGATGCCTTTGAGTTGTAGTGTTGAAGAAGAGTCTTGAACATATCATGGACTGCCAGGAAAACAAATAAATGTGTCTTGGAGATGGTAAACCAAGTTTCTATTTGAAGGCTAGGATTTTGAAGCTCTGTGGCACATACTTTGGGTATGTGGCCAGAAAGGACCAATGCTTGGAGAAGGACATCATGCGTGGAAGGGTGGAAAGACAGGGGAGGAAGACCCTGGATGAGATGGATTGTACAGTTACTAGGACAATGGCAGTAGGTGTGTAGGAGTCAGTGAGACTGGCTTAGGACAGGGTAAGCTTCAGAGTTACTGTACATAGGATCTCTATGAGTAACAGGCCATACATAGCAGCAACAGCAACACTACATCAACAGTAAGATCTGAATATAATCCCTAGCCTACGTTTTTACATATTTTTACTAAACCATGCAATACTTGTGCATCTTATTCTCAAGATCTCCATAAAGCAAATTATATTTATTCTTTCTAAATTTTAGGTATTTCAGTTATCCCATTTTTCCATTTACTTATTATATTTTAGATACATATTTTGAATTAATTTATCAGCTTCATTATCTTTATTCCAGGTAAATTTTAGTGTAAATTTTACCCTGTACTATATATTTTGTAAAGATGATATGTAAATTATATGTTTCATAAGGATTATGTGAATGAACTATCAATTAAATATGTATTTTTGGTTGTCATGAATGTATCATCTGAACAGTATCATTATATTAATTTCATTATCAATTAAAATATTTTTTTAATTGCTGAATAGATATTTTATTATTATCAGTTTAAGAAGATAAATCTTCCTCATTTAAATGCTTTGGTTTCTGTAATTACCTACCTTACTTCTCTGAAAGATATTTGTTTTAATATGATGCTACAAGAGTCAGATAGTATTGGGGTCTGCTCTGTGAAAAACTGGTTGCTATGCAACCACTTTTTGCACAGTTCTTGAAAATAATATTTTAATAAAATTATACTCTTATATTCTAGATATGCCTGTTTAAATAAGAAGGGCACAGTCTTACTTATTTCTGATTTCATTTTTGTATATATTTAATACATCTTTATGTGTTTTCTTTAAGATACGTGTCTTAGTAACAGGAAAGAAAAACACTTTCTTTGATTATGAAGGATATATCATTCTGAGCTTTAAGTATAGGTTTGTCTATATACAAATAGACGATGACAGATGTATTATGCTGTCTGGTGTTTATCATTCAACTCTGAAAACCTCAATACAGTACAAAATCATCTTTATTCTAGAAAAAGATGAAACAGTCATCTGGATAACTATTCTTTTCAGTTCAAAATAATGATTTGTTAATGAATGAAGTAGTAAAGTATAGATAATGTTCAATATTATAGAAATAAGCAATAATATACCTCAGAGTATGATGAGCAAATCTCTGTTTAAGAGTCAGGATTTGAGGGAGCTCTGGTGGCCTAGTGGCAAGATGCTGCACTGCAATTCCAGAGGTATACGGTTCAAATCTACCAGATGTTCTGCTGGAGGAGGTGGAAATCTCCTCCTGTACCAGTCAGATCTGATTTGACGGTACACATAAAAATAATACAATAAAAATTTAAAAAAAAGAGAAGAGTCAGGATTTGGTAAAAAGGAAGATGTTAATTTTCAGTAAGAGAATATCTATTAGATATTTCACCATCTGCTATACAATATACTAATAAAGTGTATTTATTGGTTACCTATTAACATCAATTTTAGGCATGTTCTAAACATATTGTCACTGTAATAATGATCAGTTTAACATCTAACTATCTTGTCAGCATGATTATAATTTCAAAAATGATCACAATAATGTTCTCACTTTCCCCCCATAGAGTTTTGTGTTTTTTTTTCCTTTCTGGAAATACTGAACAAATGATACAATGTAATATTATTTTATTTCTTCTAAAATAACCCATGTAATTTTGATACATATATATTAATTAATGCTATTTGCTCCATTCCCTTTATATAAAATATGGTTATAGAACAGTGGATAAAAGAAAATACATATATTTCCTATGCACTTACAATATAAAATTTGATGATATAGTAGTAACATTACATCCGTAACACATAGGACATAGATTTCCTAAGCTATGGGATAGCCCATTAATAATTCAATAGTTAAAAAAACAACAAAGTATGATACATACACACAATTGAATAATATGCAAAGTTAAAGAATAATAAAGATTCCAGGAAACACTTCATAATGTGGGTGAATCTAGAGGACATTACACTGTGAAGTAAGATAATGTTGTGTATATTAGTTGGTTAATATAAATACCTGAAAAATGTTTGTACTAGAAAAGAAATATTTTTAATACTTCCTGGGCATACAAAAGAAGGAGAGATAAAAATCACAAACTAGCAAACTAGATAAAAATTCATTCATTCATTTCAGTGAAGGGACAGATAGCATATTTTAAGAATATGAGAGGGGGATCAGCACAGTATCATCAAGGAAATTAATAAGTGTAGGCAGAGGAAACTACACCCAAGATCTTATGGGTTCATCAAGTTATGTTTCTATATATATGTATGCGTATAGAATCATGTACCTAATAATGTAAATGGGCCAAATTTATGAAAACTTCTTATTTAATGTACTTAATAACTATAGATAATATAATCCACACTACAAATTGGAAAAAAATAATTACCTAACACAACTATTTGATGTGTTTGAGAATCAGTTCTAACTACACACCTTGTATTTTTTTCCACTATGATGCACGTCTTCTCACTAAAGTACAGGGGAGTAAAGTCTTGTTTTGGGGGGGTTATTTTTTAACCAACTGGGAGACACTTGAAGTAGCATATAAAAATATTCATGTTAGTTTATGCAAATGTCCTGTCATACAAACTTGGTTCACACTCTCACACTGTAAATTGATCTTAAAACAACAATAGTTACAAATTAGAAAGCAAAATCTATTCCGTCTCAGCATGTCTGAGATTGGCTTTTGAAATATTAACTGGAAAGAACATTTAGCATTAGAGCCACATTCTCAGAAATTTCACAGCATTGATTAAGAGGACAAATTTCCTTAACAAAATCATCTGTTTAGAAAAATTGGAGAGAACAATACCCAGATCTCTACTGTTGTTGTTATTAAGTCCAATTTAATAGCCTATGACTCATAGTGACCATATGCACAATAGCTCTGAACTTTGTCCTATCCTGAGCCAATTTTACTGTCTCTGACACACAACCCCCATTACCTGAGTTAATGTCTCAATCCCTCTCATTAAAGTTTTCCTCTCTTGCACTCTCCTTCCACACTTCCAAGCAAGATGTCCTTCTCCAAGGACTGATACCTCTTGGTCATAAGCCCAAAGTATGCCTTCCAGAACTATTTAACCCTCACTTCCAGGAAGCAACTTACTGGGACATATCCTTTCTGGGACATATCTGTTTTGTTTAGTTTGTTTTTCTCTTAGCAGGCCATTAAAACCTCAATATTCCTCTCCAGCAACATGATCCAAAGGCATAGAGTCTTCTTCTTTCACCTTTATTTATTATCTAGCTCACTGATGCTTAGCAAGTAAATGCAAAGAACAAGATCTGAGTCAGGTGCACCTTGGTCTCTACATTGACATAACTGCTTTTCAGCTCTTTGGAGAAGTTCTTGACAGCAGCTTTTCCAGATGCAATTTCTCTTGATTTTTTGACTGCTGGTGCCAAGAGTGTTGATAATGGAATGAAGCACGCTGAAATTTTAAACAGTCTCAATCTCTTCTCCATCTACCACAGTACTGCTAATTGGCCCAGTGATGAGAATCTTTGTCTTCTTGGTGTTGAGTTTCAATCCATATTGGAGACTGCATTCCTTGACCTTTGACAGGAAACCTCAGTTTTGGCAGGTAAGACTGTGTCATCTTTATAACACAGGTTGTTAATAAGTCTTCTTCCAATCCTGATGTCACATCACTTCTCGTAAATTCTAGCCTTCTGAATGATTTGCTCAACACATAGATTGAATAGGTGTAGAGATAGAATAGGACTCTAATGCACTCCCTTCTTAATTTTAATCCATGTGTTCCAAGGATGTTCCCTTGCTCTGTTTGGATAATAGACTTTTAGTCCAAGTATAGGTTTTATATGAGCACAATTAAGTGCTCTGGGATTCCCATTATTCTCAAAGTTAGCCATAACCTGTTATGATATACACAGTAGAATACCTTTATATAGTAAATAAAGCATAAATAGACACTCTTCTGGTGTTCTTTACTTTCAATCAAGATCCATTTGACATTAGCAATGACATTCCTGGTGCAAAACCCCTTCTAAAACCTGCTTCAACTTCTGGCAGAAAGTAAAATATTGAAATAGATGTCAGAAGGGACTTAAAATTGTTCTAGAGCATAGTGAAGCCTAAACAAAGAGGAAAATATACGAAAGTAAAAGAGCTGAAGAGAAAAGTTCAAAGTGCAACTAGAGAAGATAAAGAAAAACATTATAATAAAATGTACAGAGAGCAAGAATTGGAGAATAAAGAGAAGAATTTGCATTTTTCAAGCTGAGATAACTGAAGACAAAATTTAGGGCTCAAGTCACAATATTGAAAGATGCTATGGACATTATGTTGAATAATCCAGAAAGCATCGAAAGAAGATAGAGGGAATGTACAGAGTCACTGTAACAAAAATAATTTACTTACACCAAAAAAATTCAGAAAGTTCAATATAAGCAGGAGTCAGCGGTAATGAAGGAAGAAGTTGAAGCTGCACTGAAGGCATTGGCAAAAAATAATGCCCCAGGGATTGATGAGATTGGCATATGTCAACTAACAGATGCAGTCCTGGATGTGCTCACCAGTCTATGCCAGGAAATTTGGAGGACAGCTCTCTGGCATAATGACTGGAAAAGATCCATACTTATTTCTGTTCCCAAGAAATTTGATCCAACACAATGTGAAAATTATCAAACAATATCATTAATATCACATGCAAACAAAACACTGCTGACAATAATTTAAAAACAGCCAGAACAGTACATAGATAGGTAGCTGCCAGAAGTTCAAGCAGAATTTAGAAGAAGCCTACTCTTTAGAGATCACAAAATCTAGTAATGCTCTTTTCCATTCTCTGGTACAAACAACTAAGTCATAAGGTAGTTATAACTCGTCTCTACATTTGTAATGGCCCCCTAAATAGCGTTAAAAGCATCTGTGATAGTTAAAATTATATACCAAATTGGTCATGATCCTCAGGATAATGTGACTATGTATTGTAAATTTTAAGATCTATTGTGTTAATTTGGAGGCAGAAGTAGCATCTACTTCCTAAACAATATGTCTCTGGAAACTCTATGAATTTTGTTAAATGGTGATAGTTATAGAAAGGCTTAAATTCTTTTGTTCATAAGGTCACTATGAGTTGTACTTGACTCATAGCAATCGACAACAATAACATTGTGTTAATGGCAGAAGAAGAACTGATGTCATCGAGTTGAGGTACTGGAGAAGAGTCTTGAACATACCATGGACTGCCAACCAAGTGTCTCTTTGGAGGCTAGGAATTTGAAGCTCCATCTCACATACTTTGGGCATATGTAGCCGTGAGACACTGGTCCTTGGAGAAGGTCATCATGCTTGGAAAGGTGGAAGAACAGTGTAGGAGAGAAAGACCTCGGATGAGACAAATTGATACAATAATTAGAGTAAGTGTGGCTAAATCAATGAGACTGGCTCAGGACATGGGAGGCTTGAGTTGCTGTAGATAGGGTCACTCTGGGTTGCAGGTGACTTAACAGCATATAACAACATTGTGTTAATGAAAAAGTATTAAATGTGGTTCTATACAGATATGACCAATATTATTTTATTAAGGGATTTTCCTTTTGGTTTGTGACCTTCACTGGATATATATGTTTGAATTATCAAGCAAATAAGCTAGAGAGATTTCTGTACAGTCCTACATCTGGCTACCTAGCCCATATCTCCAAATTTGAGCCGGGGCCTACCATATTTGCCACTTTTGAAATTAATATTCTCCTGTTCTTTCATAAGATTTTTAACTCATTAACCTCTGAAATCAGAACCCTGTAACCTTGACTATCAACAACTTTGACCTTGGCTTCCTTAGCCTACACAGAAGACTCTTTCTTGAGGTCTGATCTATAGACTTGAGATGATTTAACACTGTCTAAAAGAATATGAACTATTTCTTTGGAATGATCCTCTCTCATTTCCTCTTTCTATTTCTTCGTCGCTTTTCTAGCTCGCTCTTTTTTAATTTCCATCTCGTTGTTGTTGTTGTTGTTGTATAACTATTCATAGCTACCCTAAGAACAATGGCTCTGAAACTTATACTATCCTAAGCCAACTTCACCATTTCTAAAACACCTGACCCCATTGCCACAGTAACTATGTAAATCCATCTCATCTAGAGCCTTCATCTTCTGAAATGACCCTCTAAACTTCCCAGCATGACGTTCTCCAAGGACTGGCAATATACTCAAAGTATGTGAGACAGGATTCCGACATCCTTACTATTTTTTCTCTTGGTAATCATAGTTTAACTCAGTACCCTTTTCCAGCACCACAACTCAAAGGCATCAGTTCTTCTCTCAACCTTTGCCACTGAGCAGCTCTCAGATACATAGAAGCAAATGAGAAGACCATGGCTTGCGTCAAGCACACTTTAGTCTCTAGACTGAAATAAATGTTTGCACTATATCGCTCTATGGAGGTCCTTGATAGCAAATTTTCCCAATGGAACTTGCCTTCTGAATTCCTAACTGCTGGTGACAAGAATGTTGATTGCAGATCCAAGCAAGATTAAATCATTAACTACCTCAATCTTTTCTCCATGTATTATGATATTGCCTATTGGGTCAATTATGGAAACTGTTGTCTTCTTGATATTGAGATCCAATCATATTAAAGGCTGCATTCCTGAATCTTCTGCAGCAAACAATTCAAGTCTTCCTAAGTCTTGTTGATGAGTCTTCCTCAAAAATCCAGCCTCTTGAATGATCATTTCAGTGCATATATTGACAAGTTATAGAGAAAAGATAAGTCCCTGACCCACTCCTTTCTTAATTTAAATTGTGCAATATCCTCTTATTTTGATATGACAACAATTTCCTGCTCTAGTTATAGGTTGTGCATGAGAACAATTAGGAAAGGATTCTCATTGTTTTTCAATGTTAGACACATATTTTGATCCATAAGTCAAGTGGTTTTGCATAATTGATAAAAACCAAAAGAGTCATCTGTCTGGTACTTTCTGCTTTTGCCGAGCTCTGTCTGACATCAACAATGATATACTTAGTGTCATGACCTCTTCTAAATAGAGCTTGTATTTCTGGCAGCTTTCTGACGATGTATTGTTTTAGTATTTTGGGGTTTTTTTTACAATCTTCAGCAAGATTTATTGCATGTGATATTAGTGATGTTGTTCTATAATCTTCACATTCTCTTGAATCATCACTTTTAGGAATGGTAATAAATATAGGTCTCTTCCAGTCAGTCAGTTGATCAAGAAGCTGTCCTTCAGATTTCTTGTCATGATGTGGTTGTGGTAAGCACATTCAGGGCTACTTTTGTTGGTTAAAATATGTCAGTTGGTATTCCATTAATCTGGGGCCTATATTTTGCCAGTGCCAGTATAACTCTAAATTCCCTCCTTTATCTTGATCATATGCTACTTCCTGGAACGGTTCTGTATCAGTTGATTTTTCTTTGTTGCATTGACTCTGTATCTTCCCCTCATTTTCTTTAATACTTACTAGATGATTTCATATTTTACACATATCATCTCTAAGTTAGTATGTTAGTATTATGATATAAATGATAATTCCATTGCTGTTATATGTCTTCAAATTGACCATGGTTCATAGAGACTCAAAGCATAATGGCTCTTAACCATGACCTGTCCTGAGCCAACCTCTGATACACCTGTCTCCATTGCCAGAGTCACTACGTCAATTCATTTTCCTGGGTCTTTCTCTCCTGTGTTGACCTTTTACCCTTCCAAACATGATGATTTTCTCATAGAGTATTTCTTATACCTATCTATGTAAAAAGAGTTAATTGTCTTTATCTGAATACTTAGAATTTGTATCTACATTTTCATAAAATATTGAATATTACTGACTAATCTATTTCTGAAATTATTTCATAACTCTTTCAAGACATCACTGGATCCTGTTTCTATGTATGTTTTTGTTCTTTCTTAGAGACATTGTACAATTGTTGTGGTTGGGGTTTTTTTCTTCTTACACAATTTACATAGATATTGTTCTATTCTCAAGTGCTAATTAGACCATTGTCTTTTGATTGAGATATATATTTCTTGGATGACAAACTAGCCTTTAAACTTCAAATACAATCAACAATCAACAGAGTATTAGGTTCAAAACCTTTATAAGTATCATCTCAGGAACAGATTTGAGGCCTTGAACACTAATGAGTGAAGACCAGATGAGATGTGGGAGAATGTCAAAGATATCATCCAGGAAGAGTGCAAAC
>NW_006399869.1:8607415-8608937 GCF_000299155.1 Elephantulus edwardii
AGATACCACAAACTCAGTGTATCGCACTAACTTGGGGTATTTTTTTCTTTTATAATCCCATGGAGATATTAAACTTCTCGTTTGGCCAAAACTACTTATTTTCCACTCTCCCCATTAAAATAATACCACTCAACAAGTAATAGCATATTTCTCAAATAAGTTTTATTGAAAAAAATTATTATAGCAAAGGAAATGAATGATATAACAAGGTTTAAGTGTAATAGAGTACCTAATTATATTAAAGAATATTGTCTAATATTACTACTCACCTACATATTTGCAGAAACAAATAACTTTCGATGATTTATTCCATTATTACAATCACCATAAAAAGGAACACTTTATAACCAAAAAAGTTAATAATTGAATATGACCTAGAGAGGAAATAAGTACAAATGTAGAAGAAGAAAAGAGGAAAGGTAAGGAATTATAAGTGAGAGCAATGTCAAGAGACTCATGCTTATCCAATATTGTATAATGACTGGTAGAATTTTTTTATTTCCTTGCATCTAGAGGCCATAGCTTAACATGTTAAAGAATAGAAAATAATTTTCTTTTTTAAACTGAATATAGCAGCAGAAAAGTAGAAACTTCATGTGATCTCTGAATAACAGAGAAACATTAAGTTAGCAGTATTGAAATGATAGGCCTAGCATGTTGCAGGTTAATGAATTGGTAGTCTAAATAGTTCAATCAAAGTGGGCCAATATTGATGTGCCTTTCAAAAGACAGATGGGATATTGCATGTGCCACTCATTGTGATGAATTATCAGGGAGAAAACAATGTTCAGAATGTGTATAATCATTTATGAGAAGTGGAAAAGGAAACTGAATTCTAAGAAGATGTATTTCATCATAGCTAAGAATAAAGTAAAAGTGTTTTTGAGTGTACAGAGACTTTTTTAATTAACAACCAAGTTGTTTTACAGAAACTAAAGTTATCATTTATTAAATATGAAATCAGTCATTCAATCTGATAGATTCTTAACTGACAAAACAAATTTTAATTCAATGATAAACCATTAGACAAAAACAGAAGTGAGGATAAAATTCAGACAGAATTAGAAAGAAAATGAAATCTGCAAATGTTTAAGGATAAAAAAAGAAACTTACTGTTGTTGTTGTTGTTATGTGGTCTCAAGTTGCTTGTAACTCATAGCAACCTTATGTACAACAGCTCTGAACCCTGCTCTACCCTGAGCAAACCTTATCATCTCTGACACACCTACCCCCATAACCCCAGACATTGAATCAATCCATTCATTGAAGGTCTTTTTCTTTTGCACTGTCCGTTCACATTCCCAAGCATATCTATCTCCAAGGACTGGTTCCTCCTAGCAACATGTCCAAAGTATGTCAGACAAAACTTCTGAATCCTTACATCCAAGGAGCAACCAGGTTTCACCCTTTTTAGGGTGAAGCTGTTTGTTTTCCTAGCAGTCCATGGTTTATTAAATACTCTTCTCCAGCACTACAACTCAACGACATCAATTCTCTTTCTATCATCCCTAGTCATTTCCAA
>NW_006399869.1:8610017-8611166 GCF_000299155.1 Elephantulus edwardii
CAGGATAGAGCAGGGTTTAGGGATCTTGTACATAGGGTCACTATGATGTACGACTCGACGGCACATAACAACAATAAACAAGCAAGTTTCTCATCAGTGCAGATAAAGCAAAGGCAGAGTTTTGCCATCAGCTCGAGGCCCAGAAAGTACTCTCCTGACTTGGCTCCACATCCATTCAGCTACAGAATCTACATGTATCTTCCTGTGACAGCATTTTGTTCTGAACTTAACCAGAATAAGATGACTTGTATCGGTGGGGTTCTGGGGGGTCCATGATCACCAGTGTGGCTTCTGCCTTGAGTTAATTCAATCCATACTTAAGGCTGTAGTCTTCGACCTTCTGCAGCAAGTGCTTCAAGTCTTGCTCAATTTCAGCAACCAAGGTTGTGTCACGTGCATAATGTAGACTGTTGTTGAATCTTCCTCCAATCCTGAAGCCACATTCCTCCTCATAGAGCCCAGTCTCCTGGATGATCTTTCCAGCATATAGATTGAAACTGTATGGAGATAAGACATATTCCTAGAATAAATACTTTCTGATTTTGAACCATGCGATATCCTTTGCTCTGTTCTGATGACTGCCTCCTGGTCCAATATAGGTTTCATATTAGCATAATCAAGTGTTCTGGAATTCCCAATCTTCTCAGAGACAGTCACAATTTGTTGTGATCCACATAGAAAATAAAGATATATAGCTAACTTGTCTTTGTTTGCTGCATCAATTAGAATGCATTACAGATCACGGTACCTTCTCAATATGTGAGTGAGTACATGAATGAAAACAAAGAAATATTCCACAAAATTCTGAGGTATTTAAATAGAGCTGTGTGTCAATGATTTTATATTAGTTATCTTTTTCTTTTAAAGCAATTCTTATAGCCTCATTGAAAAACATTCCAATTTTATCATCATTACTCCATCTTCACAAAAGAAAACCATATCTTAAAAAGATATTATAGATACTTCGTAAGACTGTTAATGAAAAATAGAAGTACTAGTAAAGCATGCATAGTGATCCAAAGGAGAAACAGGTGGGAGCAGAAGAGTGAGGATGGGTAAGGGAGAAATCACAGAGTTTCACTATTTGGAAGGGGTAAAGGAAATGGGAAAGATCTAGTGGGGACCTGAAAGTAAGGGTTGTGATGGGCA
>NW_006399869.1:8611266-8622992 GCF_000299155.1 Elephantulus edwardii
AAAAAAAAAAAAAAAGAAAATCTATTAGTTCTTTTCCAAAGAGAGAGAAAAACAAATAACATATTAACCTATGATGAATGGAGGTCTTATTGTTGCAGTCTGCTTTGTGTAGGGAATGGGAGTCCCATTGACTTACTAAGAGGGAGGTGTAACCAAGAAATCTGTCATAAAATAACACAGCACCTGAGAAGAATCAATGTAGAAATGTTCATTAAACTAAGACAAGAAGTATTGATCTGAAGAAGGGGAGAAGAGCCGCAGGGGATTTTTCAGTGATGTAGAGGCAGGAGGTAGAAGCACAAGCAGAATGATGAACCAAACTGTGTTTTTATTCTATTTCCTTTATCCAAAGTAGTGAGTGCAGTGTAACTATTAGAACATATAAAACAAGTTCGTCCATAAAGTAGAGACGGATGGGTGGAAAACAACGCAGTTCAAGAAGTTGTGTTTATATGGTTTGGCTCAAAAATTTGATCCTATTTCCACCAATATTTTTGTAAGATGTCGTGTAAACAGTGTTAGTACTTGAAAATGTTTTCAACTGTAAAACATGCAGCCAAAACTTTTAAAACACAAACACTGTTTATGACATACAGAAATTGGAAGAAAAAAATTCAGCACAGATGGCAAATGACAACTCTGTTTTTAAGTAAGACAGTCCATGAGACAGAAATTATCTCCTATAAGCTTTTATTAGCACAGCAGAAGTTGATTTATTATTCATCAACTCTTTATCAATCTTCACTACTAAATTCTACTATATAATGGGAAAGCTATGATAATAGTTAAATTGTTAGAAGATAAAACAGCTAATTCTTTTCACTGGAGGAAATACTCATTTGTGATTAATAATTCTCTTGATAAATACATGTAGCCTACTTTAAGTATTCTTAAATATTGTCTTAAATTTAAGTTTAAACTTCAAAATTGAAATTAGCCCCTATAAATAATTTTGATAAAGACAATTACACAGACTGTATGGTGTATGCTTGCAAATTACATTAAAAATTAGCCATATTATTTTATGAAGACATATTTAATACAACAAACCTACAACAACAAAAACATCTAGGATATCACAGAATTCTATAACTTTGGGGTGTAATTTATTCTGATCTATTTTTCATGGGAGATGATTTTTTAAGTTTACATTTGAAAATTATTTTTGAAAAAATATTTCACGTTGGTTTGCTTACAAAGTTTGTATGCCTTGTGTTTCACACTACTCTTCGTTCACATTTTGTTTCATATATCATTTCCATGCATTAAATTTTATATGATTACTCATCATTGAACTTTGCCCATCACTACCCTGTCTTTTCAGGTCTCTGGCAGATCTTTCCCATTTCCTTTAATCTCTTCCTCCACCCACCAAATGATGCAAACCTGAGATTTTTGTCCCTACCCATCCTCACTCCTCTGCCCCCACCCCTTCCTTTCTTGGGTCCACATACATGTTTTACTAGTTATCTTTCTATTTTTACAATAATGATCTTATGTAATATTTGGCCTTATGAGACTGAATTAGTTCACTCAGTGTAATGCTACCTAGTATCTCCCAAGTTATATGCTATTTTTCTAAATCATTGATGTTGATTGTTGCATAGTATCCCATTGTTTGAATGCACCATGTTTTCTCAGTCCTTTTATTTGTGGTTGTACATTTGGGTTGTTTCCATGTTCTTGAAATGGTGAATAATGCTGCTATGAACATTCATGTTCAAATCTCTGTTTGCATCTCAGTTCTAATTTCCTTGGGACACATTCCTAGGAGTGGAATAACTAGGTTATATAGAGTTTCTATGTCCAACTTTTTGAGAAAATTCCAAACTGTTTTCCAGTGTTGTTTTCCCATTTTATAATGCCACCAACAGTGTATAAGAGTTCATACCTATCTACATCCTCTTCAACATTTATTGCTTGCTGCCATGCTAAACTTTGCCACTGCTGCTGGAGTGAGATGATATCTCATTGTGTTTTAAATTTACATGTCTCTTATAAATATTTAAAAATTATTACTGAATATTGAGGTTGGATGGATTGGGATGTGGAATGGAGACTAGAAGGGAGAGTGTTCTGGGTTATGGTTAGCATGCATGATGGTCTTCAGTGGTAAATTGTAGTGAGGTTTTAATCAACCAAGAGAAGATGTATTTGGCAAATTTCAAAAAGCAAAGATAAATTAGATGAGTTTGGAGAAATAGTATCCTACTATTATAAGTAGTATTCTACTATTCCCTAATGGGAAACTGTTATAGTGTATTAAGGGATGTGAAATACTACCTTTGTGGCATAGTGGTTACATGCCCAGCGGTTAACAAAGAAGTCTTCAGTTCAAAACTACTCCATGAAGCAAGGGTGTGGCAATTAGCTTTTGTAAACATTACAGTAATTGAAATACTAGGTTCTACCCTGTCCTACAGTAGTGTCACTGTCAGTTAGAATTCAGTGGTTACAAGGGGGTATATAATGGTACTATCAGATTTATGTTAAGTGAAAATGTAACATGTAGAAAAGCCCATAGAAGGGGCAAGAGTGCAAAAAGGTTAGATTACTATAGTGGCTTTAATGAATGTAAAAAGAGTGTAGCAGCATGGAAACAGTCATTTCTGATCTCTATTTACTCCAAAAAAGGACAATGTTCGTAAAAAAAAAATTACGAGACAAAACAAATTCCTAAGAGGTCAGACATGGTCCTAACATTCTTGTACTGATTTTTTTTTATTACCTTCGATCAACATTTACAGAGATTTTGGATTTCCATTCATTCATTGTTGCACTTTTCTCCCTGCCCACCCCACACCACCAGTTCACTCTTCTCTTTGAAAAGTAAAAGAAAATTCCTTCATTAGCACTGATTTTTTTTACTAACTTTAACACTGCTGGAATAAGAGAACACTGTATGGTTTAAATGTCTGGAAGGATATGCATCAGAATTCTAACCTTTCCCATACCTAGTCAATCTGTATGCTGAGCAAATAATGTGTTAAACTCGAGCCCTCTAATATTGCCAATTATGGCATCTTCCCTCCCAAGACTTCCAGTAAGATTGAGCAAGGGGCCTTAGCTATGGTTCCATGTGACAGGATACCCTTTCAGCTCTATCTTATGTTGGTCTCTGGTCCTCTGCTGAAGGTGGTATTCCCTGCCTGACTGGTATAGGAATCTTTGGCTCCAAAATGTTCGGCAATTTCTCCTTCTCCTTTCTTGCTGGTAGTGACATTCACCTCTTTGCTCTAAAAAACTAAAAACTAACCCTGTTTTATTAAAACATGGTGGAAAGGAAAAACTCATGAATTCCATCGTAAGTCATTTATACACACCCTATTAATGTCCCCAGCACTCTTGTGATAAAGTTCAGAGCTGAAGTTAAGGAAAGTAATTTGAACAATATACCCAATCTTCTCCCATACAATTAATTCTCTAAGTCTCTGAAAACCTACTGGATGGTCAGGTGGAAGAAGTTGGTTCCAACTCTATGGCACACAAAAACAACAACTTAGTTTGTCACTAAAATAGTGGCAATATCAGTTTATTAGGTTGACAAGAAAGCAGTAACCCACAACTATTGATATAAAACTATTGTACAAAGAGAATGCTATATGAAGCAAAATTGAACTTTAGATCCCAGATAGCTAACAAAAAATTATAGTATTCTACAATATGACAGACTATTGTGAAATATGTTAGTCAGAAATAGATCTTTGAAACAATTCACTCAGTACAATAATTTGATGGTCATAAAAATAATATTTCTTCTTCTTGTTGTTGTTAGGTGCATCAAGTCAAGTACGACTCATTGCATCCCTGTGAACAAAAGATCTCAACCTAGTCCTGTCCTACACCATCATCACACTTCCTGACATACAAACTAGTAACCTAGTAATAATTTGGTCCATGTCCAGACAAGTCTAGACACATATACCCAGAGTTAAAAATAAAATTAACTTTCATGAATCATTAACATTGGATTAAAAATGAAAGATAAGATGCATAATTACTTCAATACAATAACAGTCATCAGAAACAGCTTCCACTAATCTGTCAATTTGCCTGTCAATTGCAACATGTTGTTTGCAATGATGATAACTCTGCCACTGATATTTCTATTACCATCAGGGCAACCCATGGTAAACAGGTAAAGCAGAGCTTCCAAATTAAAATAGACTAAGAAACAATACTGACCATGAAGTCCTGAAATAACAGGTCTTTGAAAAACCAATGGAATTTGATAGAACATTTTTAAATATAGTGCTGGAAGATGTCCTCTCAGGTTGGGAGTCACTAAAAATTTGACTGGGAAAGAGCTTTGTCCTCGAAGTACAGTCTACTGTAATAATGTTAGAAGGACTAAAGATTTCCCACTGAAGGAACTTCATTTATTGATGTAGAAAGATGCAAAATGAAGGCAAACAGCTTCAAATATCCATTAAAAATTGGAAAATGTATAAAGTACAAAACTAGGAAAATTAGAAGTTATCCAAAATAAAATGGAGGTAAAAACACTGATAGTCTAGTCATTATTGAGGTGAAATTAACTAATACCGGTCATTTTTAATCAGACAATTATATGACCTAGATGCTAGAAATGATAAATTGAAGAGGAATGGGGTGGCATGCATAATCTAAAAGAATATTTCAAAATCTGACCTGAAGTACAATATTGTGAGTGATAGGATAATATTCCATGTATTCAAAAATGTCCTGTTAATACAATCATTGTTCAAATATAAATGCCAAGCAGCAAAGCCAAACATTAAGAAATTGAAGACCTATACCAGCTTTCCCAGTCAGAAATTGGTCATTCATGCAATCAAAGATGTATTAATAAGAATATGTGACCAGAATGTAAATGCTGGAAACAAATTGTAGGAAAACATAGCATTGGTGACAGAAATGAGGTGGGCGGGCAATGGTAGAATATGGTACAATGAATAATGATTTATTCTTAGCAAATATTAACAAATACCATAAATACAGACTTCAACTGTTGGAATGCACAGAAATCAGATTGACTACATCTGTGGGAGAAAATGCACCTTTTTGGGGAATGAGTGTGCCTGATTCAAGCCATGATATTTTCATTGCTTTCTATGCTCCTGAAAGTCTTACAGTGAATAAAGTTGGATGAAGAAGAATTAATGTCTTTGAATAGTGGTGTTACAGAAGAACTGTCAAAAGAACAAACAAATCTATTTTAGAAACCATGCTACAAAAGTACTTTTTAGAGGCAAGGATGGTGAAATTTCATCTCACCTACTTTGGACATACTCTTAGAGAAACCAAACACTGGAGAGAGACATCATGGTAAGAAAGGCAGAAGGTCAGAGGAAGAGAAGACCCTCAACAAGATGGATCCTCACAGCGATCACCACAATGAGCTTGAACATGACAGAGTAAGGATGATACAGGATAGGGCAAGTTTCCAATCTGTTGTTTATAGGATCTGAATGAATACTGGTTGATTCAAGGTCATCCAATGAGAATAACACATCTATTGCAAAAGATGGTGGAGAAGCTCAATAAAAGCATGTCAAAATTGGGCCAGAGGCTGGCTGTGGAACAGACCATCACTTATTAGTAGACAAGCTCAAATTGAATGCGAAGACAATTAAAACAAGTGCAGAAGAATAAAAATATGACCTTGAGTGTAGCCCAAATGAATTTAAAATCAGTCTTATGAATAGATTTGATACGTTAAATACTAATGACTAAAAACCAAATCAGATGAATTGTAGAATGACATCAAGAAACATCACCCATAGAGAAAGGAAAAGTCATTACAAAGTCAATGAATGACCAAAATGGTAATGTAAGAGAAAATTAAGAGATAAGAACAAGACCTTGTAACTTGCATTAAAATAAAAAGAAACCAAAACAAGTAAAGGAATGCAGAAGTAAGAGAGTTGAACCAAACGAAAGTTCTGGAAGTCAAATCAAAGTAACATAACAAATGTGGAAAGATCAGGAGGTAGAAAACCAAAAAGAAGAAAGTGTTCAGAATTTTTCAAGATCAAAAAACAAAAGAGAAAACTCAAACCAGAAGAGGCAATGTTGAAGGATTCTATGAGCAATATATGAATGATGCAGACACATCAAAAGAAGGTGGAAGAAAGACTATACTTTCAGGGATCATTTCTGTAGTTCATTACCAGAGAAGTTCCTCTGATCATAGAAAGCACTGAAAACCATGAAGAGGAGACAGTGTTCTTTCCTGAGAGTGAAGTCAGCTCTTGATGTTGTTTCAGCACCATTGCCACTTACCACTGATGATTGTTCTTCTCTTTCATCATGGGATGGTAAGAAGGAGAGAACTCTTTCTGAGTGTCTTTCACTTAAAAAAAATAAAAGAAATACACTAAGTCATTTTACAAAAGAATTAGACAACACTGAATCATTTCAGAAAATAGTATGTGATCAAGAAACAATAGTATAGAAGGGAAAAGTCTAAGCTGCACTTAAGGCATTGGCAAAAAATAAGGCCCTAAAAAGTGATGGATATCAATTGAGGTATTTCAGGAAACAGGTGCCACACTGTATGGGCTCACCAGTGTGAAGTGCTCCTAATCTAAGCCTTGAAATTTTCAATTGCTTCCTGTACAACTGAAGGTAGAGTCTGAATAAAAAAGATCAAAGAGGGATCAATGTCTTTGAATCTTGATATTGGTGGAGAGTATGGAATGTTCCATAAACTGCCAATAGAACAAACAAATCTGTCTTGAGTAAGTGCAACAAGGATGCTCCTTAGGAGTAAGGATTGTGAAAACTTTGTCTCACTTATTTTGGATTTCTTTTCAGGAGATCCTTAGAGAAAGACATTGTTCTGGGAATGGTAGAGGATTGGGTAGAAAGAGGAAGACCCTCACAAGATGGATTGACATAGTGACTGCTACAAATGCTAGTGAGGGTTAAGGCAAGGTTCAGATTTACAGTTCACGGGGTCACTATGAATTACAATCACTTTGGTGGCATCTAACAAAAACAATTCAAATTAATTTTCTGAAGAATTTAAATTTTGTTCATACTTTCAGGTGCCATAGTAATCATAGTCAAGTCTCCACAATATGGACCATAAAGAATTAAATGCATTAAAAGAAAATAAGCATTACTGCAACAAGGCAATCATATCAATATCCTATGTTGTTTTAGTTGTTATGTTTCACTAAGGAGTCAGAACTGAGTGATAGTAATCCTCCAGCATATTTTCAGAGGCTGCAAATTTCGGGAAAGGAGATTGCCCATCTTTCTTCAATGGAGCAGCAGGCAGATTGAATGGCTTGCCTTTTGACTGGGAGCACAACTCCTTATCACTCAGCCACAGGAACTCCCTGATATCATACATAAATCTAGAATAAATACATGTAGCATTTGATTTTGTCTCTTGAAAAGTCAATTCTAGAAAGGTGGTCAGTTTTTGGAAAATTACAGATAAAAACATTAAAAGCTGTGTCTTTTTTTATCTCATTTGTTGGTTTTGTGTGCTTGTCAAGTTAGGACCAACTCATAATTAACTATCAGAGGTTGTAAATTACATGGAAGATTGTCCATCTTTTTCTTGTATAGCACCTGGTGAATTCAAACTGCATGCTTTTGACTGGATAGCGCAATTCCTTACTACTAGATCACAAGTGCTCTGGAATTTTCTTCATCGTAATAATAATAAAAAAATTATTAATGAAAAAATCCACTGATTTAAAATAAATAATGATAAGATAGTAGAACTAAGATAATCTTGAAATTCTAACTCAATAAAGCATTGTTACTTGAGGAGCTTTTCACGTTGCAGCACACCTACTGCTCTAATTTGCCATCGAGAGAAAGAAAGCTTTTTAAATAACCAATCCCTAAATCGTTAATATTAGACTAGAATTACAGGAAATTAATTTATATTACTCTTTCTGAAGTCCAGCCAAAAGAATGGAATAATTAACTTTCTATTTTTGTTCTGTTTCTAAGTGCATCCTCAATGTAGACAGTAGAAAAGATTTAAGCAGCCCTAGTGCTCCTTGGAGGCAAGAATGGTGAGACTTCAGCTTGCCTTTCCTTGGAGTAGGACTTCATACTTGGAAAGGTGGGGGGACAGAAAGGCGAAGAAGACCCTCACCTAGGTAGATTGACACAGTAACTGCAAGAATGGACTCAAGCGTGTTACAGATTGTAAAGTCGGCACAGGATAGGACAAGGACAAGGTTCAAATCTGTTGTTCATAAGGTTTTTTATGATTCGCACTTGACTTGAAGTTACTTAATAACACCAGCAACAACACTTTTCTATTAAAATTTTATTACCTTTTACCAAATGCATTATTTAATTTTCTGATAGAACAACATTCAATTGCACTTCAGACTGTAAAATGGCAAATAAGAAGCTGTGAGTATTGTCAGGAGCAAAATACAATAGTTCACATGAAAAATAGTGAGGACACAAAGTAAGGTTCGGGAAATGAGTATCTAAAGAAAATGTTTGCAAACAGTATATAAAACGTGCAACCCAGAGCTGATGTTTTTTTGCCTAGAGTGAGACAACGGTTAAAGGATTCCTGCCAAAAAAAGTCAGAAACAAAGTATGTTCATGTCATACATCACTACAAGTAACAGAAGGGAAATGTTCCTAGAAATGGTAAATGAACTGTTGTTAGGAATTGGAAATATATCCAAATATAGAATCACCTGGACTGTTGTTTCATGTCATTGAGTAGCTTGCAACTCATGTCACTGTCTCCGATACACCCACCCCGATTACCCCAGACACCGAATCAATCCACCTCATCGAGGGTCTTCCCCTCAGATGCTGTTCCTCCACCCTCCCAAGTATAAGTGCCTCTCCCAGGACTGGTCCCTCCTTGCAACATGCCCAAAGTATATCAAATGAAGTTTCAGAATTCTTGCCTCAAAGGAACAGCCTGAATTAACCCTCTCTGGGATGAACCTGTACATTTTCTTAGCAGTCCATGATATATTCAATACTCTTCTCCAACATCACAGCTTAAAGGCATCAATTCTCCTTCTATCATCCTTGGACTGTTACTTAAGTGAATTTTGGTATTTCTATAACCAAAAGTATCCCTTATATTTAATCTAGGAACCCACTACATCAAAAGTAGTATTTCATTGTCTTTCAAGCTAGTTTGAAATAAATTTAAAAGATTCCATAAGTATTCCATTATTAGATGAAAATTCAAGTGATACTGAATAAAAACTACTTGGGTATCTACAAAGAGAGCTCTGGCAGCCTAGTGGCAAGAAGCTTTCCTGCAATCTTGAAAGTGCGCACTTCAAGACCACCAGCTGATTCACAGAGAAGGATGGACAATATCCTCCCCACAGATTAACTGTCACTGAAAACCCACCAGAGGTCAGCTGTGGGTCAGTTCTGAATTGATGATATACAACAACAACATCTACAAAGAGCCTCAAAATTCAGTCATACATGTGCATTTTCTCATATTTGTGGTGCAATTTCCATTACATAACATCCTCTTTGACAGTGCTTCCAGGTGTATTCAATTTCTAACTTTCTACTTCTCAAATTTCCAGTAGATCTCCCGGCCTTTGGTTTAATACAAAAAATTTGCTTCCTATTTCACTGGAAAAAAATGAAGTTAGAAAATTAGCTAAATTTTAAAAAAGAAGATAGCCAACACCTAAAATATTGTTATGTTGTTAAGTGACTTTAAGTAGAGTATAACTCAGAAACCTTATAAAAAACACATTAAAATCTGTACCATTCTCAAACATCACAGTTTTCAAGCCTTTTGTTCATTCATCTCCTTGTAAATGTTTGGGATTTTTGGTGGTTTGGTTTTGTTATTGTTGTTATTGTTGTTGATCCTATACTTTTCTAAGCAAAATATATTTTTCCCAAAGACAGTGACCAAAAATATGTAAAATCAGGTTTCACAATCCTTGTCTCCAAGAAGCACTCTGATTGCACATCCTCCAAAATATTTCCTTGGTACTTTTTAAATTTATAGTATGCTCAATACTCTTCACCAATGTTGAAATTCAAAGGCATGAATTCTTCTTTGGTCTTCCTTATTCATTCTCCAACTTTCATTGATACTTGTGTTGGAACTAACCCTATCTGACCCTCCACTGGGTTTTCAGAGACAAGTTAATTAAATGGGAGGAGATTGTCCTCTGCAGAACAAAGATGGCCTCGAACTGTGTGCCTTTGGAATTGCAGTACAGCTTCTTGCCACTAGGCCACCACAGCACTTTACATTTATACTGAGCAATTGAAAACTCAATGTCTTGGACAAATACATCTTATTCACTACACTGGTATCCTTACTCCTTAGTATTTTAAAGAAATCCTTGATAAAAGATTTAACCAATGAAACACCTCTTTTGATTTTTTGACTGATGAGTATTGATTGTGTATCCCTGTAAAATGAAAATTGACAGCTACAAACTTTCTCTACCATGATGTTGTCTATTGGTCTAGTTGTGAAGATTTTTATTTTCTTAATGTTGAGGAGTAATCAATAATGAAGGCGGTAGTTTTACACTTCTGTATTAAGTTCTTTAGGTCCTTTTCATTTTTCATAAGCAAGGTTTTGTCATCTGCAAAAGGTTGGCTTAAGAGTCTCGATTCTACTTTCTTCTTCGTATAATCCAGTTTCTCTGGTTATTTTTCTGCCTACATCTTGAAGAGGTATATTGAAAAACATGATTTTGATACATACCTTCTCTGATTTAAAACCATATAGAACCCCTTTGTATCTTCTTTGGTCTATGTATAAATGTGCATGAGCACAATTAAGTATTCTTGATGTTATATTGTTTTGTTATGTTCTTTTTATGTTATATAAAATTTACTAAAATTCACAAAATCAAAAGCCTCTGCATAGTCAGTAAAATCCAAGCAAATATATTTGTTTTTTTTTCAAGATTCATCTGATTCAGCAATGATGAACATTATTTCTTGATCCACTGCTTACATTTCTGCTTTTATTTATTGCTGGATCTTAATGTTATTAAACTGGACAAGTATAGATTGTAGAAATTTCCCATGTTTTCTTGTTCTTGTTATGTGCCATTGAGTTGTTTGCGACTCATAGCGACCCTATGTACAAAAGCCCTAAACGCCATTCTATCCTGTGCCAACCTCGCCATGTCAAACACATTCATTCCCACCACTCCACTCAGAATCGATCCATCTCATTGAGGGTCTTCCTCTCCTGAGCTGTCCCTCTACTCTCCAAAACATGATGTCCCTCTCCAAGGACCAGTCCCTCCTTGCAACATACCCAAGTATGTCTGATGAGGCTTCAGAATTCTTGACTCCAGGGGACATTCTGGCTTCACCTTGTCCAGGAAAAACTTGTTTGTTCTCCTAGCAGTCCATGGTTTATTCAACACTCTTCTCCAGCACCACAACTCAAAGGCATTAATTCTCTATCATCCTTATTCACTGTCCAACTCTCCAATGCATAACGTAATTGCAAAGACTACAGCCTGGATCAGGCACACCTTACTCTCCAGCCTGACGTCGTTGCACTTAATTAAACACTCTTGAGAGGTCCCTCACAGCTGACTGTCCCAATGCAATTCATCTCTTGTTTTCTTGGCTGCTGTTACCAAGAGTGTTGACTATGGAGCCAAGTAAACTAAAACTGTTAATTATCTCAATCTCTTCACCATCCATGCTGATGCTGCCAATTGGCCCAATGGTGAGAATCTTTGTTTTCTTGATATTGAGCTTCAATCCATATTGAAGACTGC
>NW_006399869.1:8623092-8629603 GCF_000299155.1 Elephantulus edwardii
AGAAAATAAAGAAGAAATAACTCATTATTTTTAGAGTGTATTTGTTTTCACTATCTTCTCTCTTATTCCTTCAAAAATTATGCATTCAATTTTATTTCAATTTTTAGTAAAACTATAGCTGTTGTTTGTTGCTTGCTGCAGAAGATCAAGCTATGCAACCTTAAATATGGATTGAAGCTAATAAAAAACAAAGATTCTCACTACTGGACCTAATGACAGCATCATGACAGATGTGAAGATATTGAGATTGTTAACAGCTTCATTTTGCTTGGCTCCATAGTCAACATTCTTGGTACCAGCACCAAAGCAAACAAAAGATGAATTGCACTGAGAAAATCTGCTGTCTGTCAGTCAGGAGACTAAGGTACACCTAATCCACGCCATGGTCCTCACAATTACATGCTATGCATCAAGAAGCTGAACAATAACTATGGATGACAAAAGGATAATAGATACCTTTGAACTGTGGTACTGAAGAAGAGTATTGGATATACCATGGACTGCTAGGAGAACAAACAAATTCATCCTAGAGAAGCTGAAACAAGGCTGCTCCTTAAAGGCAAGGATTCTGAAGCTTCACCTGACACACTTTGGGTACTTTACAAGGAGGAACCAGTTTTTAAAGAGAGACATCCTTCTTGGGAGAGTGGAGACACGACGTAAGAGAGAAAGATGCTCAATGAGATGGATTGACATAGTGACTGGATTAATGGGGGTAGGTGTGTCAGAGATGACGAGGTTGGCTCAGAATAGAACAGATTTCAGAGGTCTGGCACATAGAGTCTCTATAAGTCACAAGTGACTCAATGGCACATACTAACAACAACAACAACATAGTCAGCAACATAGCTGTTGTTATGTGTCCTTGAGTCACCTGCAACTCATAGCAACACTTTGCACAATAGCTCTGAGCCCTGCCCTATCCTGTGACAATTTCACTGTTTCTGACATGCTTACCACCACTACCCTAGTTACGGTGTCAATCCATCTCCTCCAAGGTGTTCTTCTCTTTCATTGTCCCTCCATCCTTCTAAGCTTAATGTCCTTCACCAAGGACTGGTCCCTTCTAATAATATATCTAAAATATATGACCTGGAGGTTAAAAATTCTTGTTTCTGAAAAGAAACTTTGTCTCACCCTCTCCAGGACAAACCTTTTTGTTCTCTTAGCAGTCCATGGTATGTTCAATAACCTTCCCCAGCATGACAACTCAAAGGCAATTTTTTCCCCTGCCACATGTAATCATTTTCCAGCTCTCTGATGTTTAGCAAGTAATTGTGAAGACCATAGCCTGTATCAAGTATATCTTAATTTCTACATTGGCATTATTCCTTTCAGGAAGAAAAAGTACAACATATTTGCATAAAAGAATTACTAGTGTTTTTTAAAAAGCTTAGCGATATAATAGAATTCTATTATGTGTAGTTCCTAGATAGTACAAAATGTTAAGCATTAGATTGATAGATTGCTGAAAATTTGATAGTTTAAATACACTTTAAAATGCCTTAGAAGTCTGGTCTCATGATATGATCCAGAAAGATAGTGTCCTCAAATATACTAGACACTAGCTGATCCCTCAAATAGGGAATTCTTATTAGTCAGAATTGACTCAATGACAACTAACAACAACAACAAGAACAGAATATGCATAGATTTCCTGCCTTTTCAATAATAAGGACACCAATGTGATGGATTGAAATAGTGACCACAACAATGTACTTTAGCTTCGCAGAAATCATGAGAATAATGCAGAAGAGGGAAAAGTTCCAGTTCATTGTTCATAGTATTTCCATAAATGATAGTTTATTTGACAGGGCCTAACAACATTTCAATATCAAGTAAGCAATAATTCTCACCATTGTACCTATAGACAACATCATACTACCTGGAGAAAATATTTTAACTGTCAACAACTTCACCTTACTTGAATTAATAATTGAAATCTATGGTAACACCAGTCAGAAGATCAACAGGCATGCTGTTCTGGGAAAGATTACAGTTGAAGACCTCTCCAAATTATTGAGGATCAATGATGTGATTTTGAAAACAAAGGTGTGCCTGTTTCAGACCATGGGTTTTTTCAATTAGTTGCTATGCATCTGAGAGATAGACAATGAATAAAGACGGCAGAAGTAGAATCGATGTCTTTGAAACATGGTGTTGAATAAGAGTACAGAATATCACATAAACTACCAAATGAACAAACAGATATATGTCTTGGAGAAGGTGTAGCCAGAATGTTCCTTAGGGATAAAGGTGATAAAGGTTTTTTTACATACTTTGGTCATGTTGTTAGGAGAAGTTATTCAGTAGAGACGGATATTGTGCTTGGAAAGGCAGAGAGGTCAGCTAAAAAGAGGAAGACCCTCAACCAAATGGATTGGCACATTGACTGCAGCAATAAGTTTCAGTATGTCAAAAATTGTGTGATGGCACAGGATAGGGCAAGATTCTGATCTTTTGTTTATAAGGTCACTATGGGTCGTACGTGACTTGATGGTACCCAAACAACTCTACCAATAGTATTACTTTCAAAGCAACATCAGGAGTTGACAGGTTGTTTTGAAAAAAGGAGTGATAGTAAAGTTAAATTTTAAAGAATTTCTGGCTATGGTATGAGAAATAATAACATTACAGTCCAGGAGAAAATTAGATTGATATATTTTATATTATTCTAGAAAAAAGATGGCAGTAAGATCAGTAAGAGTTGGAAGAAATGATAGATGTATCAGCAATATGTGAGAAGAAACATGTTATTGAACATCTGTTTTGTTGTTTTTTTTAAAGGTTCATTTTATTCTTGTTTACTTACAAAGTTTGTATAGATTGTGTTTCACACTATCCTTCATTCACACAGTTTTTCATACAATTATTCCCATTTATTATGTTCTATAAATTTAATCATCATTGAATTATGCCCACTGTTATCCTGTCTTTCTAGATCCTTATCAGATTTTACCCAATTACCCTAACCACTCCTCCCTCCAACCACCAAATCATGAGACGTTATGATTTTCCTCCTACCCACCCTCACCCATCTGCTCTCACCTTACAGGACAACAAGCAACAAATATTAGAAAGGATGCAGAGAGATAGGAACTCTCATACATTGTTGATGGGATTGTAAAATGGTACAACCACTCTGGAAAGTAGTCTAGTGTTTTCTGAAAAAAGTCAAACATAGAAATTTCATATGATCCAGTTATACCACTGCTATAACTGAGACACAAACAGAGATTTATTGAATATTTTTTAAATATGTAGAGAAATTATTTGTCAGAAAAAAAAGAATCAATGTTTAACTCAAATTATGTGGTTCTGTGGTATTCATCTTATGGTTCTATGATAATCATTTTGGGAAGTTAGACTTTATGAGAAATAATGTACAATGAGGATCTGTGGAAGATTGATCAATAATTTACATTATGCAAATGACATAACCTTGCTCACTGACAGTGAAGAGGACCAGAAGCAGGCCAGATGCGCTCGCTGCAAAAGATAAAAGTCTACAGCTTTCAGTATTGATTACACTTAAAGATCAAGAAAACAAATATACTCAGAACTGGGACAATAAGTATTATGATATAAAAAATAAGGATTGAAATTGTCAACAATTTCATTGTATTAAGATCCACAATCAGCACATTTGGAATCGGAAGTCAAGATATATTGCAATAGGGAAATTTGCCATCAAATACTCTCCAAAGTTCTAAGGACCAATGTTGTCAGTTTAAAGAATAAGGTGCACCTGATCCAATCCATAGTCTTTTCAAATGCTTAAATTGGAAAGTTGGGTAAATAATAAGGATGCTATGTAAATCAGAATTAAAAAAATAAATATTAAAGAATAAGTTGAATTGGTGCCTTTGGGTTGTGGTGTTTAAGAAGAGTATTGAATATTATCACATGGACTATCAAAAGAAGTCATATTTATTGAAGAAAGTGTAACTAAGGTGTTCCTTAGAGGCAAGAATGATGAAATTTCATCTTACATACTTTGACAGGTTGTTAGGATGGTCTAGTCCTTAGATAAAGACGCTATTCTGGGAAAGATGGAAAGTCAGTATTTTTATTTAAAGTGAGTTTTTTCCTCCTTTTGGAAATTAACTATAGAGTCCCCCCCCCAGTTATTTGTCTTAGTTAATATTTATAAAAAATGGTAAAAGTAATTTAATCATAGCATAAGAAAACAGTAAAAAGAAACTACATATCCTTAAAAAGAAATTTACCCAATTCATTACCCTAGAATTTATTCTTTATTGAAGATATACGTCTTTCTCCAGGTGAATGTCTAGTGCATCAAAATTACCCATCTTTGGGCCAGCAACAGAGTACATAATTATTGTACCACCAGATATTTGCATGGATTTTTGTAGACTTCTGAAACATTTTTCTTTGAATACATATAGATATATACACAAACATATAATGCATGTAAAGACATTTGACTCTATGGATCAGAACAAGTTGTAGCTGACATTGAGAAGAATGAGAGTCCTGGAACACTTAATTGTGCTTACGTTGAACATAAACGTCAACCAGGAGGTTGTTGTGCAAACAGAGCAGGGGCACACTACATGGTTTAAAACTAAGAAGAAAGTGTGTCAGGGTTGCAGTCTCTCTCCATATCTATTCAATCTGTATGCTGAGCAAATTATCCAAGAAGTTAGACTCTATGAAGAGGGTGGCATCAGGATTGAGGGAAACTTATCAACAATCTGAATTATGCAGGTGACATAACCTTACTTGCTGAAAGTGAGAGGGACTTGAAGCTTTTGTTACTGATCAAGGAATACATCTCAATGTCAAGAAAATAAAGATTCTTACTAATGGACCAATAGACAACATCATGATGGATGGAGAGGAGATTGAAACTGTTAACGGTTTCATCTTGCTTGGATCCATAATTAACACCCTTGGTACCAACAGTCAGTAAATAAGGAGATATGCTGCACTGGGAAAGTCTACAGTTAAGGACCTCTTCAAATTAACGAGGAATAATGATGTCAGTTTGAGGACTAAGATGCAGCTGATCAATTTTTCTTATCATTTGCTATACTTCTGAGAGCTGGAAAATGGATAAAGATGACAGAACAAAAATTGATTCCTTTGGAGAAGAGCACTGAACATCCCAAGATGTTCAAAAGAGCAAACACCCAAAAGAACAAACAAGCATGCCTCAGACATGGTAAAGCTGGTGTGCTCTTTGGAGGCAAGAATGATAAGGCTTCACCTTACATACTTTGTACATGTTGCTAGAAGGATCTGTTCCTTAGAGAAGAAAATGATGTTTAGAAAGGATGGAAGGAAGGTGAAGGAGAAGAAGACCCTCAACAAAGTGAATTGACATGGTGACTTCTGAAATGATATCAGGAAGTGTGAGGATGCCACAGGATAAAACACGGTTCAGATCTTTGTTAATAGCGTCATTAGGAGTTGTACTTGACTCAGAACCTCAAAACAATAATATGAACAATTTCATTAATATCACATGCAAACAAAAATCTTTCTGAAGATTATTCAAAACCTACTAGAACAGTATATCAACAGTCAACTGCCAGAAATACAGGTTGGGATTAGAAAAGCTGTGGCAGTAGAGATATTATTGTTGATGTCAGATCATTCTCGGCTGGAAGAAGAGAGTACCAAAGGACATCTGTTTGTGTTTTATTGATTAAGCAAAAGCAGTTTACTCTGTGGATCACAACAAATTGTTGTGAATATTGAGAAGAATGGGAATCCCAGAACTCATGATGTGTACATGCAAAACCTAGAAGTTGTTATATCTCAAAAGCAAGGAAACAAAAATCCTTACCCCTGAACCAATAGACTGCATCATGATAAATAGAGAAAAAAAAAACGGAATTGTTAATGATTTTGTCTTGCTCAGATCCACAATCTATACCTTTGGATCCAAAAGTCAAGAAACTAAAAGAATTGCATTGGGAAAAATCTGTAATCAAGGATCTCTGATCTCTCCAGAGAGCTAAAGAGCAATGATGTCAGTTTAAACTCAGGTAAACCTAATCCAGGCCAATTTCTTTTCAAAAGCTTGCTATGTATCTGAGAGTTCGACATTGACTAAAATTGACAGATGGAAAATTAATGTCTTTGAGTTGTGGCACTGCAGAAGAGTACTTTACATACCATGCGCTTCCAAGAGCACAAAGAGGTCTTTCCTTGAGATGGTGAAATCAGGTTGTAATTTGGAAGTAAGGATTTTTAAACTTTGTCTTACATACTTTGAGTGCATTGTTACAAAGGAGCAGTTATAAGAGAAGGATTTGATGCTTAGAATGGTAGAAGATCAGTAAAAGAGAGGAAGTTCTCGGATGAGATAAATTTGAGTCATTGTCACAGTGACTGTTTGCAATGGGATCAGATGTTTTAGAGATGGTGAGATTGGCTCTCAATAGGATGAGGTTCAAAGCTGTGTTCAGGGTTACTATGAGTCATAGGAAATACAATGACACATAGAATAATATATTTTTCTGAGTGTGTATATATATAT
>NW_006399869.1:8630233-8647231 GCF_000299155.1 Elephantulus edwardii
TCTTTGTTTTCTTGATATTGAGCTTCAATCCATATTGAAGACTGCAGTCCTTGACCTTCTGCAGCAAGCGCTTCAGGTCCTCCTTAGTTTCAGCAAGCAGGGTTGTGTCACCTGCATAAAGCAGGTTGTTGATGATTCTTCCACCAATCCTGATGCCACATTCTTCCTCATACAGCCCAGTGTCTCGGATGATCTGTTCTGCGTACAGATTGTAAAGGTATGGAGACAAAAGACATCCCTGACTGACCCCTTTCTTGATTTTGAACCATCTAGTGTCTCCCTGCTCTGTTCTGACGACTTTCTCTCTAACATAAAATTACATAGATTTCAATTATTTAAAAAATGATAAAATTTAAACTGTAAACTATAGTTCCACTCTAACACAAAAAGAATTGCTATGAAATAGAGATTCTTCTAAATGGCAAAGCTTTGTAAATTGTTGGTATTCAGTGTCTCAATTCTCCTCTCACCAAAAAACTCATGTAAGTTAGATTTCCTTCTCTAGTTGCTATTAAAACACCCCAGTAAAGTTGCTAGTGTCATCTAAAGTTAAATTCTCAGCCTTAATGTGATTTGGCTTATCAATTATTTTTGACACAGTCAGTTACTTACATCATCTTGAAACACTTTTTCACTTGTCAAACAGGATACTATTCTTGTGAATCTCTATTTCACTAGCTAATTCTTAGATACTTTAATTGATTTTACCTCCTTCTTTTGACCTCTTTCTATTGAAATGCTAAAAAATTTTCAAATTTTAGTCTTATTTTATTTTCTCTTAGAATAAATCAATTTGTCTAGTACAACACATAGCAACTCTTTGAACAAGAGACCTGAATCCTAACCTACCCTGTGGCATCCTCACTATCTCTGATACGCTTAAGCCCATTGTTGCAGTAACCATGTCAATCTCTACAGATGGGGGTCTTCCTCTCTTTCACTCTCCCTCCACCCTTTCAAGCACGATAGCCTTTTGCAAAGAATAGCGTCTCTTAGCAACATGTCTGTAAATTGCCATGAAAGAAGATTACATACCTTTCTCCCATGGAGCCACTCGTGGATTCGAGAGTCATCCCCTTCGGGTTAGCAATTTAACTCCCTATAGCTACCCCAGTACAGCCCGCTCATTTTTTACTAGATTAATTAAACACAATTTGGTTTTTAATATATTTTCATGAAGACTATTTAATATCATAAGTAACAGCATAAATAGATGAAGTTAAAAAGGAATTTCACTCTCTCAAAGCAGTAATATGGGAGAGGAAGCCCTGGCTATGTATAAATAGCAAACAACAGAAGAGAGTGTATGGTGCCTTCTCAAATGTTTTGCACTGAATCTCAGATAATGGAAATACAATCCTTAGTAATGTACTCATGTTGAAGGATTACATTTGGATAGCCTGTATTTGTTTTAAATTTGTTTTCTTTTCAAGTCAATATAAGGCATAGTGTCTACTGTGTATCTGTTTTACTGCTGCATAAGGTACATCAAGGAAAGATTGAAAAACAAATAATGATTTCCCCATTCTTAGAAATTAAATGAAATTACTCAATGCTATTTTATAAGACAAATATATAAGAAATGCAGTATTTTATAGTCATAATTTCTTTCCTTAATAATAGTATCAGATTTTGGATAACACCACTTGTAGACTGTGACTTATAACCAGAAAGAAACATATAGTTAGGCAAAGAGTTAGTTTTCATGCCAAATTACAGCCATTCAAAAGGATATATTTAAAAAAAATAACAGATGGCCAAGTCCTGCTGATTTTTTTATGACTATTAAGTTTGCAAAAGTGTTCCATGTTTAAATATCCTCTTCCCATTTTTGTCTGCTTACTTACTCCTATCAACATGAATAGGGTTTAGCGAATGTGGTATTCCAGAGAAGCCTGTGACCAATTACACTATGATACTTCCCATCATGTTTAGTAAGATACTATAGCAAGTATATATCCCTACCAGAAAAAAACTCAGACTGCTTACACTGAGTTAGGGTAAGTATTGAATTACCATATAGACATGATTCATTTCACTCTTAGGTGTTAAAAGCATCATCAGTCACTTCTTTTGCATTTAGATGAAGATATTATTACCTTAAATCATCTAAATAAAGGCCACAATGTAGCACAATGAGATATAAGTATTCCTCCTTTTATAACTCATTATCTTTGACAAGTCTATCCTGGAAGTATGGACAGTTTTTGTTCTTAAAATTCATTTATTCTGAAATTTTGTCACAGTTTGTCAGTCAGCCTGGATATAATAATTATTCTGATATTTACAAGTTCATTGTCGAGGTTTTTGTGAAGTAAATCCTTGCAGTCTTAAAGTGAGTCTCTCAGTAGCAGAGACTCTTTTTTTTTTTTACTTTCTGTGTATATAATTCATAAACTCTGCAATCCTACAGTCACAGCAGTTATGAAAACACTATAAATATAAAATAACCAAACTGGAGGAAGCCAAATCAGTTGCTTCTTTGTCTGACATTTTTTTTCCTACAGAGTGTGAAAAGTGAAGCTTTCAGGTACATGTAGCGGGTAAAAGTAATTTTTTCTCAGTTCTAGGAAAATATAAATTATTTCCAATCCTTTCTACCTTGTGTAGTGTCAAAATTGGAGAAGAAAACATCTACTTTCTCTCTAATTATTTTTAACTCTGACCCTTACTCTCTACATTCTCCTGCAATCATAATTCACTAAGCAAGTGATCTTGCTAATTAAAAAACAAAACAATTCTCTTTTTACTTGTTTCCTCATATCTTCACTCCTTTGTACAGAGGTTTTCAAAAGGAAGATCAATAAAACTTGCAACAAATAAGCCATAAAGAAGCAAGCTGGACTACTTATGGCACTAAACTTCTGACATGGCATTTCAATTGAATGCTAAAGATGTTAAATGTCTGTAACAGAAAAAAGTGAATTACTAGTAGACTAATTTTTATTCTTCAAGAAAAGTGAAAATTTCATCTGTAGATTCATGGAATATATGTTTAGCTAGCTAGTTATCTAAACTCTCTGTCTTCTTCTATGTATCCACTTTATACATATGTCCATCAAAGCTCAAAACTCAAGCTCACTACCTTCAATTCAGAACTATCTCAGGTAAGCCTGCCCTGGGTGGGTTTTGGGTGTTTGGTTTTTTTTTAAATTTATTTATACCATCCCTCACTTTTATGCAATTATTATATACATTGTTTCATTCATACATAGTTTGTTTTATATAATCCTTTCTGTGCATTGTGTTTTATGTAATTAATTGCTATTTACATATAAATCTTATCTCCCTATCTCCTCAAACTCCCATTAGAATTTTCCTAGGCTGTTAATGGCTCTGGAGGAGATTGTCCATCTTTTGTCCATGTCATAGCTGGTGGATTCAAAGGGCACCCTTTCGGTTTGTAGCACAACTCTTTATGGGGCCACAAACACTCCCTCATGTGTACATTCTTATATTCATCTTATTCACCGTCTTTCTCTCTTGCACTAAGCCTCCACCTTCTCAAGCATGATGCCCCTCTCTAAGGACTGGTCTCACCTTGTAACATGTCCAAAGTATGTCAGATGAAGCTTCAGAATGCTTACCTCCAAGGAGCAGCCTGGTCTCACCCTCTTTAGGATGATCCTGTTGTTCTCCTAGTAGTTCATGGTATATTCAATACTCTTCTCCAGCACCACTGTTCATAGGCATCAATTTTTCTATCATCCCTAGTCATTGTCCGGCTCTCTGACACATACCAATTAATTGTAAAGACCATGGCCTAGATCAAGCACACCTTAGTCTCCAGACTGACATCATTTCCCTTTAGTACTTCGGAGAGGTCTCTGACAGCAGACTTTCCTAAAGCAATTTGTCCCTTGATTTCCTGGCTGTGGGTACCAAGAGTTGTGATTGTAGAGCCAAGCAAACTAAAGCTGTTAGCAATCTCAGTCTCTTCACCATATTTCATAATGCTGTCAATTGGTCCAGTGGTGAGAATCTTTGTTTTATGATGTTGAGTTTCAATCCATAGTGAAGGCTGAAGTGCTTGATCTTCTGCAGAAAGCGTCTTAGGTCCTCCTCAGTTTCAGCAAGCAGGATTGTGTCGTCTGCATAAGACAGATTGTTGATGATAAAGAATAAGTCTAAAATGAAAAATTGAGAGATCCAGAATTCCGTTCTTCTCAGTGTTATCGATAATTTATGATGAGCAACAGTATGTTCAAATTTTTTTTGTATTTAATAGAAAATAAATAAACATCTTCCTGGTATTCTCTTCCTTTAGGCAAGATTCCTTTGACATCAGCAATGATACCTTTCATTCCTTGACCTCTTCTGAAATCAGATTGAACTTCTGGCAGTTCCCTATCAATATACTGTTCCAAATGTTTCCTTCAGAAAGATTTTATTTTTGTGTGATATTAATGATATTGTTCAGCAATTACTCCAATTTGTTCTAATCACTTTTTTTTTTAAAATGACAAATATGAATCTATTTCAGTTCGTCTTCCACATTTCTTCGAATAAACTAGTGAATATCCAGGGCTGTATCTATTTCCTGAAATTCCTCAGTTCTTGAAATTTTATGTCATGCTTTCATTGCAATTTGAACCTCTTCATTCAGTAATTGTTGGGGGGTTTGTTTTATTTTGTTTTCTCATTGTTTATTGCAACTACTAGGAGATAAACAATGTTCACAACAAGAACAATATCCCTCTTTAACATCACAATGTTGTCTAGATACCAAGGATCAAACACTGAGAACCCTATTGAACCCTGAAGAAGATAAGAGCCAGCACCTGGCAGCTGGCTAGCATTTCCTGACCGAATTTGCTCCTTTGTGTCTCTAAATCTGCATCATGCTCTGTTGAAAGAGAACAAAAGTGTCCTCTTTGTCCTCCTATCTGTTGACCCCCAGACCATATCCTTCTGAGGCAGTCCCCATGCTGACTGGCTCCCGGATGCCACCCCCACAAGAACCCAGCCCATGATCCTCCTTCCAGCCCATCTTCTGGAGCATCTAGACGCCCAAGTTCTTGTCCATCAGGTTCTGGTGGGCAAATTCCTAGTCTTTGGGCTTCTTCTTTCTGGACATGAGACCACCCATGGCCTGTCATAGGCAATTTGAACTGGCTCAAGAACTTTGAGTTCCTGGATTAGATACACCCTCTTGGGGCCTGGGATCATGCCAACCTTCAGTGACTTGCTACTGACCCTCTTTCAGGAATAGCAAGTACCTGTGGAAGCCTGGGATGGGGCAGGTGTACTGGCTGGGTAATCTTCCGTAGCTGTGCTTGGAAGGCCATCAGCATGGGCCCTGGCCCCAGAGGCCCCAGATGCATCAGCTGCACCTCCAGACCCAGAGGCTTCTCCAAGTGCATGTCTTGCTGCCTTCTCTTCTTCCTCCTCCTCCTGCACGGGAGGCTCACCTTGGCTCTTCTTGTCTCCCTCCTGGGAATCCACGGGAATAGTGACACATTGTGGGACTCAGTTCAAACACTTTCATTCGATAAAACCTGAAAGCTGCACTGTTCTGGTCATGAAGGAATCACAGGTCAGGATTATTGGCACTGTTCTTTATGCTGAACTCTTCTGTCTCTGGTCGTACCTAATAACATGTTACTTCCTAACATGATAAATTGTAAGCCAATTCTATTTTGACACAGTGATTGCAAATTTCTTCTATCTTCTTTTAATATTTACAGAATTATTCAATACATTGCCTAGAGAATGACTCAGTATTGCAACTCATAGCTTGAATTTGTTCTTTATCAGCTCAAAAATGACAGTGTGATATTCTCTTCAGTTTTCAAGCTTCAGGTCTTTGTATATTTACTTACAATATCTTTTTTTTCCATAATTATATTTTATTAATTTTCATAAACATTTACAGAGATTTTGGGCTTCCACTCATTCATTGTTGCACTATTCTCTCTACCCTCCTCCCAGTTTGTTCTTGTCCAAATGCCACAGTGCTTGTCAAAGCCAGTTCTGATTAATCTTCTTTGTCAGTGTATCCTTTGCCATTCCCTATCACTCCTCCCTGAGAGAGACTTCACCCTGAGTCATAAGGAAAAGGGGACGGCATATTCTCTTAGCTACTTCCTGCTGAAAAGGGACGCTGTGGGTTTCAGGCTGAAGATCTTCTCTCACTACTCTAAAGGGCCCCTTTGGCAGTAGGAAACACATAGACTATTATGGAGATTGATTTTGGAATTCAGATGCACTCTTATTGATTGTGCTTGGCTGTACATGTACATATCCTTCAAGATGTATCATGGGGGTGTTGCAACCTAGAAGACACAAATTTGACTAACAAGTTATAAGTACATGAGTCCAAAAATTATGGAAAAGTAAAAGAAAAGATTCTTTCATTGTTTTACAAACCCTCCCCCAGGTCCCCTCCACCATGCAGCCCTCGCTCTAGTCTCCTGTGATGACAGAAACACCCAGTTACATCTCTCTATTAGACGGTTCTCTCCCTCCTCTGCTTCAGTGCAGTATACATTATTGAACCCATCTTACTCAGTGTCTCCCTAACCCCAAGGACAGTCCCATTCTACAACAGTGGCATCATGTAATATTTGTCCTTTTGTGACTGGGATATTTCACTCAGCATAATGTTCTCCAGAGTCAACCATTTTGAATAATACTGCATGAGTTCCTTGTTTTTTAATGCAGCATAGTATTCCATTGTGCGAATATACCACAGCTTCTCTAGCCATTCATTTGTTGATGGGCACTTAGGTTGTTTCCAACTCCTTGCTATTGTGAACAAAGCTGCAATAAACATGGGTGTGCATATATCTGCTTGGATGTCAGCTATGGTCTCTTCAGGGTATATTCCCAGTAGTGGAATTGCTGGGTCAAATGGTATCTCTATTTGCAACTTTTTGAGAAAGCGCCATACTGCTTTCCACAGGGGTTGCACCATTTTACACTCCCACCAACAGTGAATCAGGGTTCCAGTTTCTCCACAACCTCGCCAGCATTTGTTGCTTGCTGTTCTGTTAAATTTTGCTATTTTGACTGGGGTGAAATGATATCTCATAGTTGTTTTAATTTGCATCTCTCTTAGGGCTAGGGATTTTGAGCATTTCTTCATGTGTTTGTTAGCCATCTGAATGTCGTCTTCGGTGAAGTGCCTGTTCATATCCTGTGCCCATTTTTCTATTGGATTATTTACCTTTATCTTGTTGTGGTGCTCAAGTATTTCATAAATTCTGGATATAAGTCCCTTATCTGATATGTTATTACCGAATACTTTTTCCCAGTCAGTGGCTTCCCTTTTTTGCCATCCTGAAATATTCTGTGGAGCCCTTTCAAAGAAATATTCCAAGATTGATTCTTTGAAATATTCTGTGAAGCTCTCTTACCTCATCATTTATTTCCTTTATTTTGCCTTCCTACATTGATGAGCAAGTTTCAGAATATCTTTTGACATCCATTTTGGGGTTTTTGTCTTTCTTTCATTTTTAATGACCTTTTTCATTCCTCATGCATAATGACCTTGTTATCCCAGAACTCATCTGGTCATCAGTACTCAATGTGTCAAATCTATTTTTGACATGGTTTTTAAATTCAGCTTGGATAAACTCAGATCGTATTTTGGCTTTCATGAACTTGTTTTCATTTTCTTCAGTTTCAATCTGAATTTAAGTAATTGATGGCCTATATTCCCCACAGTCAGTGGCTGTCCTTGTTTTGACTACTGATACAGAATTTCTTTATAGTGTCTTTCCACAGATACTATAACTCTGGTTCCGGTGTATTTGTTTCATCAGGTGAGGTCCATGTGCACTGTTGATACTTAATAATGGTAACTGCAATTAATAAGTAAATGATTATATAAAATTCTACCGTTCAATCTCCAGCCTTATTTCTGTTACTAAGGCTATGTTTTCCATCTACCAGTTCTGCTTCTTTGTTCCCAGCATTTACATTATGGTCACCAATTATTATTAGTGTATTTTATTGCATGTTTGATAAGGTTCACACTCCAAAGGTCAATAGAAATCCTCAATTTATTCATGTTAGGCTTCAATGAGTGGTGTGTATAATTGAAGAATAATTGTAACATCAGGCCTTACTACCACACATGTGAATATTATCGTATCACTAACTGTGTTGAACCTAAGGGTAGATCTTGAAATGTTCTTTTTCACAATGGATGCTCTACAATTTGTCATTCTTGTCTCAATAAGTATTGTAATTGTGTAATCCAACTGGCCTACACCAATCTATAGAGGCTCACTAATTCCTAGAATATCAATTTTTATGTGTTCGATTGCATTTTTTATGTCTTCCAACTTTTTCACATTCATAAATTGTAAAATTCATGTTCCAGTTACCCATGGATGTTTTCTGATATTTCCTCTTCATTTTGATTCGTATCACATGAGTAAATGAAGGCCTTTCATGAGTTAAAACTTTATTCATTACATGTTATTACAGTAGACTCTGCTTTAAGGAAGACTATATATGTTGTTGTTATGTGCCACCGAGTTGCTTGTAACTTATAGTGACCATATGTACAACAACCCTAAACTCTGGGCCTTCCTCTCCTGCGCTGTTTCTCCACCCTCCCAAACATGATGTCCCTTTCCAAGGACTGGTCCCTCCTTACAGCATGTCCAAATATGTCAGATGAAGCCTCCCAGAATACTTGATCGTGCTAATGTGAAACCCATGCTTGGACCAAGAGGCAGTCATCAGAACAGAGTAAAGAAACACTGCATAGTTCAAATTTGGGAAGGGTATATACCAGGGATGTGTTCTGTCTCCACAGCTTTTCAACCTGTATGCAGAACAGATTATGCAGGAGGCTGGGCTCTTTGAGGAGAAATGCAGTGTCAGGAGTGGTAGAAGATCTATAAACAATCTGAGTTATGCAGATGACACAACCCTGCTTGGTGAAACTGAGGAGAATCTGAAATTCTTGCTGCAGAGGATCAAGGACTACAGCCTTCAAAATGGATTGAGGGTCAATGTCAATGTCACCACTGGACTAATTGACAGCATCAGGGTGGATGGTGAAGAGATTGAGATTGTTCACAGCTTTAGTTTGCTTGGCTCCACAATCAACACTCTTGGCACCAGCAGCTAGGAAATTAAAAGACGTATTACTATGGGAAAGTATGCTGTTAGAGACCTCTCCAAAGTACTGAGGAACAATGATGTCACTCTGGAGACTAAGATATGTCTGATACAGGTCATGGTCTTTGCAATCACTTGTTGTGCATCAGAGTTGGACAATGACTAGGGAGGAGAGAAGGAGAATTGATGCCTTTGTGCTGTAGTGCTGGAGAAGAGTATTGAGTGTACCATGGACTGCTAAGAAAACAAACAGATTCATCCTAGAGAGGGTTAAACCAGGGTGCTCCTTGGAAGCAAGGATTCTGAAGCTTCGTCTGACATATTTTGGACATGTTGCAAGGCAGGACCAGTCCTTTGAGAGGGATGTCATGCTTGGGAGTGTAGAGGGACAGACAAAGAGAGGAAGACCCTTGATGAGATAGATTAATTCAGTGACTGGGGTAATGGGGTTAGGTGTGTCAGAGACAGTGAGATTGGCACAGGATAGGGCAGGGTTTAGGGCTGTTGCACATAGAGTCACTGAGTCACAGGAGACTTGATGACACATAACAACAACAATAACAACAACAAATTGTTGTTGAGTTTGGGGTTTTCTTTGTACTCTATCATATCATCTACGTATAGTGATAGTTGGACCATCTCTTTGCTAATCTGAATTACTTTTCTTTTGTCATATTGCCCTAGGAAGTACTTCCAGTACAATATTGAGTAGAAGTGATAGTGAGCATTCTTATCTAGTCCATATTCACAAGGAACATGCTTTCAGTTTTTTGTTTGTTTGTTTGTTTTTTCATTGAGAATGATATTGACTTTTGGCTTTGCATTTATATAGGTTTCACTATGTTGAGGAAATTCTCTTCTATTCCAATTTTGCTGAATGTCTTTATCAATCAGAGGTATTAGATTTTGTCAATTGGCTATTCTGCATCAGTTGCTAAGATTGTATGGTTCTTGTTATTTGCTTTGTTAACGTGGTGAATTACGCCGATTGCTTTTCTTATGATGAGCCATCCTTGCATACATGTTATAAATCCCACTTGGTCACGATGAATTCATTTTTGTATGTGCTTTTGGATAATATTGGCTAGGATTTTGTTAAGAATTTTTGTATCTATATTCATGAGACATATTATTTTGGGAATTTCTTTACCTAGTTGTGGTATCAGGGTTTTGCTTGCTTCGTAGATTGACCCTGGGAATGTTCCTTCTTTTCTCCCATTTTTAAAAAATACTTAAAGTAGAATTGATAATAGATCTTCTTTGAATGTTTGGTAGAATTCAGCTATAAAGACATCAGGTTGAAGACTTTTCCTTTGGGGAAGTCTTTATGATCTGTTCAATTTCATCTTTTGTAATGAGTCTGTTCCAGTGTTCTATACCTGTCCTTGACAATTGTTGTAGTCCATGAGTTTCAAGCAATTTGTTCATTTCCTCTATGTTTTAGAATTTATCAGAGTACACCTTTTAATAGTATTCTAATATTATCATTTTCATTTCATTTAGTTCTGTTGTGATGTCACCTCTGTATTTTTTTTAATTGAGTTATCTAAGTCTTCTCTTTTATTTCTTTTGTTAAGTTTGCCAGTGTTTTGCCAATTTTATTGACTCTTTTAAAAAAACAGCTCCTGGTCTTATTGATGGTATCAATTGTTTTTCTGTTCTCTATCTCATTGATTTCCAGTTTTGACCTTATAATTTCTTTTCTTCTAATAGTTGTAGGAATAGATTATTTTTCTTTTTTTATTTGATAAGGATGTTGAATTATATCATGGATTTTTTTCTTATTCCTCCTTTTGAATGTGTATGCATATTGCTATGAATTGAACCCTGAGGACTTCATAGGCTACATCCCAGTGATATTGTTATGTTGTATTTTCATTTTCATTTGTTTCAAGGAACTTTTTTGTTTCATTCTTTATTTCTGTAATAAACAAATAGTGTCCTAGCAGAGAATTATTGAATTTTCACAAGGATGGTTTTGTAAGCTTTACCTTACTGTGATTAATTCTAAATTTTTTTGGCATTGTCATTTTAAAAGTACTTTGCATTATTTCAATGTTACCTAGTTTCTTGAGGCTTGCTTTGTGCCCTAATATGTGACTGATTTTGAAGAAAGTACCGTGTGTACTTGAGAAGAACATGAATTGAGTTTTAGTTGGGTGCAGTACCCTGAATACATCCACATGTTCAATTTGGCTGATTGTATAGTTGAGATTTTCTGCATCTTTGTTGAGTTTCTTTTGAATTGACCTATAGTTTGGTGATAGTGCTCTGTTGAAGTCTCCTATCACTATTATGAGGCTGTCTATTTCTTTCTTCAATTTTGTTAACAGTTATTTTATCTATTTTCCAGTTCTATAATTTGGTGCATAAATGTTGACCAAGGTTATGTCTTCTTGATTCAATGTACACTTCATCAGTATATAATGTTCTTCCTTTTCTTTTATGGTGCTTTTCATTCTGAAGTCTATTTTATCAGAGATTAATATTGGGAAGTGTGTATGCCAGGGATGCATCCTATCTCCATACCATTTCAACCTGTATGCAAAGGAGATTATTCGAGAGGCTGGGCTCTATGAGGAGAAGTGTGGCATCAGGATTGGTGGAAGATCTATAAACAATCTGAGTTACGCAGATGACACAACCCTGCTCAATGAAACTGAGGAGGACCTCACGCGCTTGCTCCAGAGGGTCAAGGACTGCAGCCTTCAGTATGGACTGAGGATCAATGTCAAGAAGACAAAGATTCTCACCACTGGACCAATCATTAGCATCAGGATGGATGGTGAAGAGATTGAGATTGTTCACAGCTTCAGTTTGCTTGGCTCCACGGTCAACACTCTTGGCACCAGCAGCCAGGAAATAAAAAAACGTATTGCAATGGGAAAGTCTGCTGTTAGGGACCTCTCTAAAGTACTCAAGAGCAACTGTGTCTCTCAGGAGACTAACGTGCGCTTGATACAGGCCATGGTTTTTGCAATCACTTGTTATGCATCAGAGAGTTGGACAATGACTAGGGAGGATAGAAGGAGAATTGACGCCTTTGAGCTGTGGTGCTGGATAAGAGTATTGAATGTACCATGGACTGCCAAGAAAACAGATTCATCGTAGAGAGGATTAAACCAGGCTGCTCCTTGGGGGCAAGGATTCTGGATCTTTGTCTGACATACTTTGGACATGTTGTAAGGAGGGAAAGGTCCTTGGAGAGGGATATCATGCTTGGTAGGGTAGAGGGACAGCGCAGGAGGGGAAGACCCTCTATGAGGTGGATTGATTCAGTGACTGGGGTAATCGGGATGGGTGTGTCAGAGGCAATACGATTGGTACAGGATAGAGCAGGGTTTAGGGCTGTTGTACATAGGGTCGCTATGAGTTGCAAATACTCGACAGCAGATAACAACAACAACAACAGAAACAATATTCCCACTCCTGCTTTTTCATGGTAGCTATTTTCTTGGCATTTTTTTCTTTCTCAAACCTTTGAGTGTGAGTATGTCTTTCTCTTCCATTTTCAGATGTGTCTCAATACCAGCAGAAAATAAATTAAAAAAATAATGCATTGGTAAAATCTGCTGTCATGAACTTCTTCAGAGTGCTGAAAAACAACAATGTCAATCTAGAGACAAAGGTGTACCTAACCTAGGCCATGGTTTTCTCAATTAAGCTTTAGAAAGACTTGTGGTGCTGGAGAAGAGTCTTGAACATACCATGGAATGCCAAGAAAACAAATTGATCTGTCTCGGGAAGAGTTAAACCAAGTCTCTCTTGGAGGCTAGGATTTTGAAGCTCCATCTCACATACTTCGGGAATGTAGCCCAGAAAGACTGGTTCTTAGAGAAAGACATCATGCTTTGAAGAGTCGAATGACAACTCAGTAGAGGAAGAGAAGACTGGTTCTTAGAGAAAGACATCATGCTTTGAAGAGTGGAATGACAACTCAGTAGAGGAAGAGCCCAGATGAGATGGATTGATATGGTATCAGGGGCAAGGAGGATTGGTATGTTGGAATTAGTGAGACTGACTCAGGACCGAAAAGGGTTTATAGCTGCTGTATATAGGGTCACTGTACATCACAGGTGACTCAATGAGACATAAGAACAAAAACATACCTATTGTTTGTTTGGATTTTTGTTTGTTTGTTTTTGTTTTTGTTTTTTTTTAATTTAAGCCTCTTGTTTAGGGTCAACAAAACCTTGGGGAGGGCCTTTGTATTTAAAAGTCAGTTGTTACTATATTTTGGAGGAAAGTTCTTCTAGGTGATACAGCACTCTCCTGTCAATATGCTGTACTGAGGTAACATGGGGTTGCTGTGATGCTGAACCTTGTGCCACTGGGGTGTCAAATGTCATAATAGTTACCTATGATGGACAATGTTTGGTGGAACTCCCCATTTAAGACAGGGTTGGAAGCAGAAGTGACATCCACCTTCTAAACAACATGCCTCTGGGAACACTATGGATATTGATAAATGACAATAGTTATAGAGAGGTGTCAGGCCTTTTGTTCATAGGGTCTCTATGAGTCATGCTGGACTTGATGGCAATCAACAACTCTTGGAGGAAACATACTGATAGATTTTGGTAATTTTTTTTTTAACCATTGTGCTACTCTTTTTCTCTTGATTGGTACAATTAGTCCATTCACATTAAGTGTGATTATTGTCAAGCCTGTTTTTATGATTGCCATTTTTCTTGGGTTTTTTTTTTCTGACTACTATAGCTCACCCACTTTCCTTTGGCATCTCCATGTGAAGAATTTCAATTAACAATATTTTGTAGTTTGGTCCTGTTTTCATAAATACCTTTAAGTTCCTTTTTTTCTGCAAAGGATCTAATTTCTCGTTCATATTTGATGGAGAAGTTTGCTGGATATAGGATTCTTAGCTAGTAATTATTTTATTTCAACTTTCTGCATATGCCATCCCATTGTCTTGTATCTCACATGGTTTCTGGTGTGAAATCAGAACTTAATTATTTCAACATTGTAGGTGCCTCTTTGTTTTAGTTGTGCTGCATCTTTGTCTTTTAGTGTTGAGAATTTTATTATATTTTTTACTATGATGATTTTTTTTTCTTTTTTGGGTCTAGTCTATTTGGTGTTTGCCATGCTTCTTAAATGAGGATTTCCTCATTCTTCAAAAAACCAAGGAAGTTTTCTTCTAGTACCTGTTCCACAATTTTGTGAGTGCCTTCTCTGTCACTTCCATGTTCTGAAATTCTAATCATACGTATGTTGTCTATTTTTATGTAATCTCACATGATTCTAGTATTTTCTTCATTTTCATTACATATCATCTCTTATTTTTATTCCGGTCTGTTTCCAGTGAGATTCTTGTCTTCTACCTCACTGACCCTCTGTTCCTTCCCTTTAGCTCTCCTTTTTTGTCCTAGCAGCATATTGAACACTTCTGCAATTTTGTCTTAATATTCTGGGTTGCATTTTCACGCTTTTATGTTATTTATAGTACATTGTTGGCTGCATCATCTCTGTCTTGTAATTTTTTTAAAAAAATTTTAAACATTTCTGTACCTTTTAATCTATACTATCAAATTTTTCTTTCATTTTCTTCCTTAGCTCTTCAAGTTATTCGTCATTAATGTCTTTTTTTCTGGATTGCTGTCTCTAGGATATGTGTTCTCTTAATGACTTCCATTAATTCTTTCATCATTTGTATCTTCTTCTGTAGTTATTAAAATAACTTTGCATCAACATATTTATTCTGGTTCTATCTGTAGTATTCATTTGGTCTGCCTTTTTAGGAGAAGGCTTATTTTGTTTTTTTCATGATGACTAAGACATACTGCTTCTTTCGTGATATTGTATAAGTCTTTTCTTAGTAGATGTCAGACTGGTGTAATTATATAATGACCTAAGTTATGAAAAAGTTTTGTGAAGGAACTGTATATTGGTGTTCCCCTCTTGGGAACAATAGTTAAACTGGAGTTGGATGACTGTGTTGCCCTCCTGTAGCTGTGGCTTCACACCTCGTCTTTCACTTGACTTTAAGAAATGCCATGTGTTGTAACTAGACAGCAGTGTTTAAGGCCAAAGTACCTGTCGTATTGGTTCTTGCTCTGGACAACAGGGGTGGCATCTGGACAATCTCAAGTCTGTGAGGTAGCAGGATCTCCAGGCAGTGGGGGCAGCAGTCTATTGCTCTGTTTGGGATTATGTTCTGGACCACACTCAAACTGCAGCCCCTGCAAATGGCAGACAGTATTCTGTCACCGGACAGGGTGTGAATGTACCTGGACTGGGCTACAGACTTTAGCAGATACTGGGGAAGTTGTGGCTGGAATATTCTCTAGGGCCAGCCATGCCACATAGGCCTTGGGGTCTTGCACCAGACCAATGGTAAGGTCCCCAAAGAGTGTGACTTGTGAGAAGATTATATGTCCCAAGAAGCTCTAGACATATTTTAAGAGCCTTTCAACCTATGGTATCATCTGGTACTCTACAAAGCAATTTTCCAAAGTTATACATACGGTTTTTAAGATCCTATTATTTCAAAGCAAATGAAAAGTTCTGGTTGTTAGCCTATCTTAGTCTGGAAGCTCCATTGAGCATTGTTAGTATTTGAAATACTTGTAGCAAAACTTTTAGAATCAAAGCAGAAGACAAGCCACCACACTATAGCAAAGGGTACAAAAGTGTTAGTATGTGTTTTATATAGCTTCTATATTTCTATACATGAATATATTGCAGGTGGGTAGATGGAAGTAATGTTTCTCTTTTAAATTTTCCAAATTTATATTATGTGTTATGGTAGCACAGTACGGGAATTTATACGGTATAATCAAAGGCCGTGCCTCTCTGAGGAGTCATTTGAATCACTCTGCATCTTCATAATAGTGAGAATGAGTGAAATATATGTATTAGATTTGTTAATTTTACATTGAAATTTGTATTTGTTGTTTCTAATATAGTATTAATTTCAGAAATATTAAATTTATAAAACATCATAATCATATTCTCAAAATCTCTTCTATATCTGAAAAATCAGAATTCTTAAGGAAAGAATCTTAAGAAGAGAACTTACACTTATAAAATCATTCCATTTGGTAGTATCAAGTTTCCCAAATCTGAAATCTCAGTCATCTAAGTAAAGCAAACAAAATTTTTGTTCCTCTGACTTTAGTAAAATGTCATCAGGTGCTTTTATGTTAACTCCAACTCATCATATCTGTTTGGACAACAGATAGAGCAACTGAAAACATCATGACTTGGATTTGGCAGGTCTTGTTCATTAGCATTTTTTAAATTATTAATTTCAATGAAAATTTACAGAGATTTTGGATTTCCATTTATTCATTGTTTCACTTTTCACCCCGCCCACCCAACCCCACCCCCAGTTCGCTTTTCTTGAAAAGCAAAAGAAAATAACTCCTTCATACAAACCCCTGCACACCCCCAACCCCACCCCCGAGTATACTCCACTCTGCAACTCTCATTCCATACTCTAATGATAATTATAATGCCCTAAAATATATTACTTTTACACTGTTCTCTCCCTCATTGGTCTCAATGCAGTATAAATAATTTATCCAGTTTTTCTCAGTCTTACCCCCCAACTTGATATCAGCCTCATTCTACAACGGTGGCACCATACAGTATTTATCCTTTTGTGACTGAGATATTTCAATCAGCAAATTGGCCTCCAGGCTCACCCATTTTGAATAATATTGCATGAGTTCCTTGTTTTTTTAATTATTATTAAATTTTATTACTTTTAATGAACATTTACATTGATTTAGGGTTCTCATTCATTCATTGTTGCACTGTTTTCTCTACCCTCCTCCCCAGTTCGTTCTTCTCCCCCCCGCCCCCGAATGTCTGTTTTAATTGTCCAATTGCCACAGTGCTTGTCAAAGCCAGTTCTGATTAATCTCCTTTGTCAGTGTGTCCTTTGCCATTCCCTAT
>NW_006399869.1:8648966-8662789 GCF_000299155.1 Elephantulus edwardii
TCAACCATTTTGAATAATACTGCATGAGTTCCTTGTTTTTCAATGCAGCATAGTATTCCATTGTGCGAATATACCACAGCTTCTCTATTCATTCGTTTGTTGATGGGCACTTAGGTTGTTTCCAATTCCTTGCTATTGTGAACAAAGCTGCAATAAACATGGGTGTGCATGAGTTCCTTGTTTTTCAATGCAGTATAGTATTTCATTATGTGAATATACCACAGCTTCTCTATCCATTAATTTGTTGATGGGCACTTAGGTTGTTTCCAACTCCTTGCTATTGTGAACACAGTTGCGATAAACATGGGTGTGAATATATCTGTCTGGATGTCTGTTATGGTCTCTTTGGGGTATATTCCCAGTAGTGGAATTGCTGGGTCAAATGGTATCTTTATTTGCAACTTTTTGAGAAAGCACCATATCACCTGCCACAGTAGTTGCACCATTTTACACTCCCACCAACAGTGAATAATGGTTCCAGTTTCTCCACAACCTTGCCAGCATTTGTTGCTTGCTGTTCTGTTAAATTTTGTTAGTCTTACTGGGGTGAGATGATATCTAATAGTTGTCTTGATTTGCATCTCTCTTAGGGCTACCAATTTACACATTCAATACAAATATCAATCCCATTCTTCAAGATGGAAAAAGCAAACTCCAGCTTCATTTGGAATGGAAAGAAGCCCCGAAGAAGCAAAGCACTCCTTAAAAATAGAAAAAAGGTAGGATGCATCTCCCTACCTAATTTCAAATCCTATTATACTGCCGTGGTAGTTAAGACAGCATGGTACTGGCACAATGACAGACCATATCAATGGAATAGAATTTAGAACCCGGAAATCAGCTCATCTATTTATGGTCAACCGATTTTTGACAAGGAGATGAAATCAGTTAGATGGGGAAATAATAGCCTTTTTATAAAATGGTGTTGGCAGAATTGGAAAACTATCTGCAGAAGACTTAAGCAAGATCCACACCTCACTCCATATCCAAAAACCAACTCAAAGTGGATCATAGACCTAAGACTAAAACCAAGGACTATAAACTTCATTAAAGAAAAGTTTGGAAGAACGTTAGTAGTCCTAATCCACAACATAAACTGTCTTCCAAGCATCCTGAAAAATCTATAGCCAGGAGAAGATAAAATAGATGAGTGGAACCTTCTAAGAATGAAATCCCTATGCACATCCAAAAACTTCTCCAACAGGGTAAAAAGGGAAGCCACAGACTGGGAAAAAGTGTTTGGTAATGACATGTCAAATAAGGGACTTATATCTAGAATTTATAAAATACTTGAACTCCACAACAAGATAAAAGTAAATGATCTAATAGCAAAATGGGCATGATATGAACAGACACTTGACCAAGGAAAACATTCAGATGGCCAACAAGCACATGAAGAAATGTTCAAAATCCCTAGCTCTAAGAGAGGTGCTCATTAGCATTTTAAAGAAGTCTTTGACACAATATTTGCCTAATTTTGATTTCTTGACTGATGCTTCCTATGTATTGATTGTGGAATAAAGTAATTATATGTTCGACAATTTCAATCTTTTATACACTTATCATAATGTTTCTTATTGACCAAGTTGTGAAGACTAAGTAAGCATTTTTGATGTTGAAGTACAATGTATAAAGTATTATTTAGTCATTTTTTCCAAGTATTTTTCCCCAAGTATTTTTTTATCTGAAATTCATACATGAACTCCAAATTTAATCAACACAGTATTTATCAATACTCATGTTAAGTTTGCTATGAGTTATAATCAACTTAATAGCACCTAACAACAAAAATAACAATAACATGTTAGCTGTTGTTAAATGCCGTCAAGTTAAGCACTATCATGGAGACCCTATGAACAGAAGACTTGAACCCTGTTTTATAACTCTCATCATTTCTCTATGTTCCTAAAGTTTTCAGATGTATTCTGTTTAGGAGGTGGATGCAACCCCTGTTTCCAAGCCTGTCTCAATCTAGGAGTTCCATCAAACCCTGTCCACTATGCGTAACCATTATGGTATTTGACAAACCAGTAGTACCATGTTCAGCATCACAGCAACCCCAAGTTACCTCAGGCCAGCAAATTGACAGACCAGTGCTGCACCACTTAGAAGAATGTTCATTCCAAGCACAATTAACACCAGGCCTGAGGGCTTTAGGCCCAAGGACCAAATCAAGTTTTAAATACAATACCCACTCACCAGGTCCTGGGTGACTCTATAAAACAAGAGGCTTCCACTCCACAGCTCATTGTTAGCTAAATCTGGCAAATCCAATCAGCGCACACACATTGTTGTTGTTATTGTTAATTGTTGTCCTGGCAAGTACAACTCATAATCTATAAATGAAAGACCTGAAGCCTTTCTCAAAGTTCATATAGTTTCCAGCAGCATGTTGTTTAGGAAGTGGATGCTACTACTACTTTCAACACACACATTTGTGGATGAAATTAAATTAAAAAAATAAAAATAACCAACAGTCCACACCTGACCCTCAATCAAAACAAGAAACCCACTCTCTAGAATTCACTGCTTCACACATCAGCCTTCAAATGGGAGCCTTAGGGCCCAAATGACTTTTAAATACAAGGCCTGATCACAAGGTCCTGGTTGACTCTAAACAAGAGGCTTCTGGCTCACAGCTCTTTTAGCTAAATCTGACAAATCAAATCTGCTCACAAATTTGTAAATGATGAGCAAAACACACACACACACACACACACTTTTCATCAACACCTGGAAAAGCTGAGTGAATCTAAGGAAAAATAAAATATCTTGAAACAAAATTTCTAATTTTAGGAAATAATTGGAATTAGTCAGTTTGTAAAAATTTTTTTTTGCATGACTTGAGAGGAACAAATTGAAACCTATCATTATTGTACATCAAGGATAAATGCCAGTCCAACTGTGAAGAGTAGTCCTCAAGCTGGCAATGTTGATCCTCAATCATTAGTGGAAATCCAAATAAGATAAAGTCGTTGACAATTTCAATCTTATCTCCATCTATCATGATGTTGCCTGATGGTTCAGTGGTAATATTTTTTGCCTTCTTTGACATTGAAATGCAATCCATATTGAAGGGTGTAGTCATTGCTCTTCTGTAGCAAAACACTTCAAGTCCTCCTCACTTTCAGCAAGCAAGGCTATGTCAGCTGTATAACATATGTTATTGATGAGTCTTCCTGTGATCATTATGACACTTACTTCTTCATAGGATCCAGCTTCAAAAATGATTTGCTCAGCATACAGACTGAATAGATGGGGAGAGAAGATACAATCTGGACAGTTCAGAAGAAGCCTATAAAGGTTGGCTTTTTACAAATTAACAATAGAATTTACTACTGTGCAAAACAAATTATACTATTTGTTAAAATAGTAATTTTATTCTGCTTCCTTGAGATTTTGCTGTTTCTCACATCTTTAACCACTAAAGAATATTGAGAATCAACAGAAAATTGACAAAGTATTCATCAAATGCGAACTATTGAATCAATGACTAAGAGTAAACCACTAAGAACTGTTTCAACTTTGCAAAGCAGATAGTGAATTAGCATAGAATGAAAAATCGACTTTTAATTTGTTCTGTGATTTTCCACCATTATATCACTTGTGTAATGTTAACAAAGTATATGGCTATTAAAGTTTAACTTTCTCTCGGGACTTATTAAATTTAAAACTGGATAGGAATTTAAAGATCTTCTAGATACTAATTCATCTTCATTTTACAGACAATAAAGCTACACATTTGAATTTCCATATTTACTTCTCTGAGTTTAAAATTAAAGAAAATCGACTCTCTTATTTCACTGACAATCTGTTAATTCCAAAAGCAGATCTAAATGTCTATTTATTCACCTTATCTTTAGAAATGCTGCAACTACCCAACATAGTTGTGCACACATAAGAGTGCTTTGAATAAGACCAGTAACAAAGCAAAATAAACAAGTACTTGGAATTTATCTCTCTTCCCTAATAGTAAAAAATACATGTAATATTTTATATAAAATTTTGCTAATGAAAAATTCTATAAATCAATAGTAAGTAAGCTTTCTGCTTTTTCACAGACTGAAAAAAACATTCGTTTATATTTTTTTTTCTGAGTGAAGGATGCTTTGTCCAAAATGTCTTTCTTTTTATATCTTCATTTTATTTCTCTTTACCTTATTGCCAGTGTGTGTAATCAAAGATATTGCCATGAAATCTCACAAAAGAGTTTGCTCTCTATTGTTGACAAGGGAAATTACAGAACATCTAGCTGAAACTCTTTTTCTCATCTAAGGGAAAATATTGCTGTATCATAAATGTCTGTTTTCCCTGAAGGGTTGAAACTGCAGAAATTAACATCTGCCATGTGCATTTACAGTGTAAGCATTTAGTTTCAAAGTGGACAAGTTTTAATTCTACAAGGAAAAGAAAACAGTTTCATTTCATAGTCTGACAAAAAATGCAAGTATAAATATATAATAGAGTTTTAATCACTGAAACTAATTATTAGAAGTAATCTTGCAATTTATGTGTTTTTCTTTTACTTTAAAACAATTTATATGAGTTTGCATACAAAATTCGTGTATATATTGCATTTTAATCATGTAGGAAGTTTTTCATACATTTCTTCATCCATGTTGTATTTCATATAATCATTCTTACATACTGTGTTTTATAAAATTAATTACCATTGATATATGCCTACTGTCACTCTAACTTTTCAGGTACCCACAAGATCTATTCTAATTCCTTCAGGCTATCACTTTTGCCCACCAGACTCTGTGACCCCATAATTTCCCTTCTTTCTAACCTGAGCCCAGTGCCTCCCTCCCTTCTCCATGTGGACTTTTATCCACATCTTAGTAGTTACCCTTCTATTTTTATAGTAATGGTCTTACACATATTTGTAATTATTAGTTTCTTTGCCACGTATATTCTAGAATATTATTTAGTATGAAATTTCTTTGAAATTCCCATAATAACTTGATTTCCAAAATGATTATCTATCAAAAGGAACCTAGGTTCCTTGCAGAGATAACTGATTCTGGGACTAGGGCTGAAAGTCTACAAAACAAGCATAGAGGAACGCGGAAAAGGATTCATATATGTCAAGAAGACACAGGAGCCAAATGAATGAACTTCAAGTGATCAAAGATGAGCAACAAAATAATTTATTATAAATAAGAGTCAAAAGTACGTTTTTCTAAACTACACAAAAATTTTAAATGACAATCCATTGAGATAAAGAAATATTGAGTAAATAAATAAATTAGAGAGGGGACACAAATCTACAACATAGATCAATTGCAAATAGTTTATGCAGATATCTCCCTAAAGGAAATTAGCCTATAGTCTCAATACTTACATGTGTGACAATTTCTAGTTTCAAAATGCTACAGTATGGGAAAGCTTTTAACAATAAGGTTGTTGAATGTGACAATTTATGTAATAATTTATGCTAGAATATCCCTTTGATATAATGTGGCAAATATAATACTTTCTATCCATGGCCTTCCTCCCTTGAAGCATAATTAAAGTCCAAGAGCATCAGAAAAACCAGAATTGAAGTGAATTTTGCATAGTATCTGCCCTGTACTCCTCAAAATCAAACAAAACCAACAAGTCTGTGAAACTGCCAGATCCAACAGGAGTCTTAGGACACATGATATCTAAATACAATACTGTACCTGGATTGGATCATATAACTGAGAAAGATGCTAAGGAAAATTAATGCGATCTGACTAAACTATGAAGCTTAGTTAGTAATTTATCAACATATATTCATCAACCACTGTTGTAGAGTCACTTTTCACTAATAGTGATCCACCATCAGGTTTCCAAGACTATAAATCTTTATTGGAGAAAATTGTTCATCTGTCAGTATTTTGGTGAGTAGCCTGATGTTGCACATTATTCTATCAGAGTTCCTTTATGTTCATTGTTTTTGCAAAAATGTACCATGTTTATATCAAATGTTAGCAATAGCAAAAATAACATGTCCCTTATTTGGAACTCTATAGTGTCATTATAGGAGCCCAGAAATCATAGCGAATTTTATGTTGCATTGCTAACCAAAGTGGCAAAGAGCTGCACTGAAATCCTGGCACAGTTCAAGGTCACTAGCTGCTCCACAGGAGAAGGATGGGCAATTACCTCCTGTGTGATAGACTGTCTCTGAAAATCCACTGGAGGGTCAGCTATGTATGGGTCAGTTCTGACTTGATGGTGTTGTTGTTGGTACTAAGTGCTGTCAAGTCATAGACGACTCATAGTGACCCTATGAATGAAAGACCTGAACACTTTACAACTTTGATCGTTTCTCCGAGTTCATAGATTTTTTCAGAAGGGAAGTGGATGCCACTCCTACTTCCAAGCTTGTTTTAATAGAGAAACCACCAAAACCTGTCCATCATGGATAATCATTATCTCACTTGACAAATCAGTGTCCCAGTGTTCAGCTTCACAGCAACCACAAGTTACCTCTTGTACAGCAAGTGGACAGACCAGGCCTATACGACCTAGAAGAATGTTTGACCAAAAACAATTTAAAACAGGCCTGAGGGATGTGGATTAAAGTCACCCACAACAAAAAGAACAACCTACCCCTGCAAGAAAAATATGAGGACTATGCCCCATATTCACTATTCTCACATGTGATTTACAAGGGAAGGCCAACTATGACTAAGGTTCAACTTGGATGAAATGAGGGATGGAAGAGTATTAGGGACACTTGGTAGCATAGTCTGTAGAGAGTGGATATTAACTCAGAGAAGCTTTCCTTTTCTGATGATTTGAATCCACTGGAGACTCCTAGGGAGAAAGAGAAGCAATCTCTTCCCTTTCAAATTACATCCCAGAAATCTTATGGAAGGCCAACTATAAGTTGGTTCCTAAGAGAAGAAACTAGTCCTTGGAGAAAGATGTCATGCTGGGAAAGGTAAGGGGTCAGGTAGAAAGAAGAAGATCTTCAACAAAATCTTCAACAAGACACAATGACTACCACAGAAAACTTGAGTTGAGCAGCACAGAAAACAAGATGATGAAGCAATACAGAGCCAGGTTCAGATTTATTGTTCATAGTAAAAGTATGAGTCACAATCGATGGTGACAAGAATCAATGAAAAATAACTATTATTAAGTTTATAATTTTAAAACTATGTGAAACATTAGGAAAATGCAATGGATTTTTTTTTACTGTAGAAATAATAACTGTAAAATCATTTAAATATTTTCCTAGACTACCCATATCTTTTTTCTCTTGCAGATCATTGGGTCTCACAATTTGATGGAGTAGGTTGGGGTAGGTGGGGTGGATGTAAAAAAGCAACGTATGAAAACTTTGTAAATAAACCAATATTAAAAAGCAACAAGCAACAACAAACCAGAGAGTATTCAGAAACAATTTACAATGTGTTTTTGTTTTTAATTCATTAAACACCCAATAATACATTCTTACCTATTTTTATTGCTGAGGATAACATTGATAGTAAAAATGACAGTAAATGACATTTAGTAAGGTTGTAAATATGAAGCACGGTAATAACCACTTTTTATTCATGATCTTATTTATTCATAACAACAAAATCAAAGGTTTTCTATAAAAAACACAACAAACATAACAAGTATTTCCAATTCTAAGTTTTATAAGAGGTTGATAAATAATTACAAAGTCTGTAGAATCAGCAACAGAGGAGAAATAAAGCTGCTGCACACCACAATTCTGAGTGTTTTAAGCCTTGGTCTTTTTGCCTCTGTGATTATAGCCGCAGATGCTTTCAATTTAACTGTAGGGGAAGACAAACAAGTGTGACAGAATCAAGGCTGAAGACACATAAATTCAATCTTTTTGTTTCCCTGCAGAAAATACATGGTTCACCTTTATATCTACAACATGGTTTGTGGTTTAAAGTTCAGAAACACAGAAATGTGTCTAGAATGTTACAAAATGCTTTATTAAAGTAAACAATTATTAAACGTGTGTGTGCACGCGCATACACGTACATGCACTCAGAAATAAAAAGAAGAGCTCTTCAAGTATGCTGTTTTGTTTTAAGGTCTATGTAACTCTCCTAAATTTAAAACTACAAATAATAGAATATGGCTCTAGCCTCAAGCTAGGCTTCCTTAAAATATTGTTAAAATTTTCAGGGAAAACTTTGAAGCACTACACAAATTTAAGGAGCAATGCTTGTATGTTTTCTGTAAATTATCAATTTTTTTTCTCATAAAAAATTTTTGCATAATTTTAAGTCATATTATGAAGATAGCAGCTCCATAAGCAAATGATATTTTCTTGCAACTCTAAGAGACTGAGGAGAAATGAAGTCCTTTCATTTTACTAAATCAATAATATACTCTCTTAACATATGAAAGAGGAGAAAATAAAATTATTTTTCTGAAGTCCAACATAATTTACAAAATTCTATAAATTTGTGTAGATGTTAAAGCTTCTTTCTCTGTATTTCTAGAAGTGAATATGCTTCCATTGTTGATAAAAAGACTGACTTTCAAGTCTTCCAGTAAGTGAATACTGCCAACTCAAGGAATGTGGCACAGATGTGTTGTTAAGTGCCATTAAGCCTTAGGCAACTCATAGCAATCCTATGAACGAAAGTTCTGGACACTTCCTGTATGACTTTCATCATCTCTCCAGGTCCATAGGGTTTCCAGAGGCAAGCTACTGTGGAAGTGAATGCCACTCCTGCTTCCAAGCTTGTTTTAATCAGGAGCTTCACCAAACACTGCCCACCATGGGTAACTATTCTCACTTTTGACTCATCAGTGTCACAGCAACCACTAGTTACCTCTGTACAGCAGGAGGACATACCAGAGTTACACGACCAAGAAGAATGTTTCAATAAAAACAAATGTTTCACCAAAGTCAGACCTAGAGGGCCCAATAGGATTTTAACCTAGGGCCTGGAGCAGGCTCCGCAGGCTTGACCCCACCCTTACTTACCCTTACTCTAAGGGTCAGGGCCCCCATCCAACCTTTGAAGGTCAAAAAGGACAATAACACAGAATGCAAAAGATCCCAGAAACTTCCCTTGCCTGACTGCCACCAAGAGGAGCCACCACCGAGGCACCAGCTACCCCCCTGCTTAGCAGGCTGCTCTTATATTAAGCACCACTTTATTACTAATAATCAACTCAAGTCATTGACCTCTCCAAAATACTGAGGAGAAAAAAAGATGTCAGTTTAAAGACTAGCATGTACCTGAGTCAGATATTTTCTGTCACTTTCTATTCATCTGAGAGCTGGCCAATCATAAGAATGCTAGAAGAAGAATGAACACCTTTGAGTTGTGTTGGAGAATACCTCATGGACTGGGAAAAAAAAAGAATGAATAGATATCTTTGAAAAAGTCCAACCAGAATGCTTCTTGGAGGCAAGAATGATGAAGCTTCTTCTCACATTCTTAGAACATGTCATTAGGAGGAACTTTTCCTTGGCAAAGGAGTTTAAACTTAGAAAAGTGGAGAGGTAGTTAAAAAAATATCCTCAAACCAGTGGGACTAAAGTGGCTGTTTCAATGGATTCAAGAATGTGAGTCAATGAGGATGTCACAAAACAGTATAGGATTTATAATTGTTGTTTATAGGGTTACTATAGGTAGTTCAAGACTTAATAGCACCTAACCACCTCAACTATACTTAGTAAATTCTGATCTTGCTTGTGTGTGGTATTAGTGATATTGCTTGATCATTTTCACACTCTTTTGCATCATCTTTGTTTGGAACAAAAATGTGTACATTTTAAAATACCTTAGAAATCACAGTATAATATTTTTCCAAAACAATGAAACTTTATCATTGAAATACCATTGTTTAAAATGGAGAAATGATCCTAATTGGTATATTGGAGATATAGAAAATGTATTTTTAGTTAATAAATATTAAATCATATAATCCAGTAACAAATGTGAGAAGAAGAAATACAAGGAATTTAGTGAAGCTGTAGTATTCATATTGAGCATTTGAGGTCTGTTTTATCATATAAAAAATGGATTGAAAAATGTGAATACATTACACATATACAAGTAGGCAGTAAAAAAGATGAACTTCTTTTTAAAAAAATTCATTTTATTTTGTGTGTGTCTACCATCAAATTAGATCTGACTGGTACAGGAGGAGTTTGTCCCTTCTTCTCCGGCAGAGCATCTGGTAGAGTCCAGGCTGGGTTTGGAAGGGGTTGTGGTACTAGGGGTATTGTTGCTGATGTTAGATGGATCTTGGCTGAAAGCAGAGAATACCAGAAGAATGTCTATCTGTGTTTCATTGATTATACAAAGGCATTTGACTGTGTGGATCATAACAAACTGTGGCTGACTCTGAGAAGAATGGGAATCCGAGAACATTTAATTATGCTAATGAGAAACCATACTTGGACCAAGAGGCAGTAGTCACAACAGAGCAGGGTAACACTGCATGGTTCAGAATTGGGAAGGGTGTGTGCCAGGGATGCATCCTGTCTCCATACCTTTTCAACATGTATGCAGAGCAGGTTATCCGAGAGGCTGGGCTCTATGAGGAGAATTGTGGCATCAGGATTGGTGCAAGATCTATTAACAATCTCCGTTATGCAGATGACACAACCCTGCTTGCGGAAACTGAAGAGGACCTCATGCACTTGCTGCGAAGGGTCAAGGACTGCAGCCTTCAGTATGGACTGAGGCTCAATGTCAAGAAGACAAAGATTCTCACCACTGGACCAATTGGCAGGGTCAGGATAGATGACGAAGAGATTGAGCTTGTTCACAGCTTCAGTTTGCTCGGCTCCACAGTCAACACTCTTGGCACCAGCAGTCAGGAAATCAAAAAGCGATTTGCGATGGGGAAAGTCTGCTGTTAGGGACCTCTCTAAGGTGCGCCTGATACAGGCCATGGTCTTTGCAATCGCTTGTTATGCATCAGAGAGTTGGACAATGACTGCGGAGGACAGAAGGAGAGTGGATGCTTTTGAGTTGTGGTGCTGGAGAAGAGTACTGAATGTACCATGGACTGCCAGAAAAACAAACAGATTCATCTTGGAGAGGATTAAACCAAGCTACTCCTTGGAGGCAAGGATTCTGGGGCTTTGTCTGACATACTTTGGACATGTTGCCAGGAGGGACGGGTCCTTGGAGAGGGACATCATGCTTGGGAGGGTGGAGGGATGGCGCAGGAAGGGAAGACCATCTATGAGATTGATTGACTTGGTGACTGAGGTAATGGGGATGGGTGTGTCAGAGGCAGTGCGGTTGGCGCAAGATAGAGCAGGGTTTAGGGCTGTTGTGCATAAGGTCACTATGAGTCGCAAAGGACTCAACGGCACATAACAACAACCTCTGAGATTGCAGTGCCGGTTCTTGCCACTAGGCCACCAGAGCTCCCTAAGATGAACTTCTTATACAAAGTATCTTCTCTCTTGAGAAAGGTTGATTTTTACCTGATTTATATAAATTAATTTTCTTTACAGAGTATACCATCCATTATTTTGACATGTTATATAGGAAAAGAACATTCTGAGTATTGTTTCATGCCCCAATAAACATTCTTTCCATTCTTTATAAATTCAAAATATAAAATATATTTTTATATTGGTAACTATCTTTATTGAAAGTCAATCATATAAAGACTAGCCTCAAATAAAATTTTTTGATCTAAAAATAAATAATAATATTTTGTTCTATTTATTTCAAAACTTTGTTTCAGTGATATATTTCACACATGGTATTTAAGAAAAGGTTCAGAAACTAACAATGTATTAAATTTCATTTTTCTTTCTCTTGTCACATTCTTGCTCCTTTTTTTATCTCTCCTTTTTCCTTTCTTTTGGAATATGCTGTACATATTTAATATTTTGACAAATGCACATAGTGATTTTAAGTAAATTTCCATTTGTTAAATGCTATGATCAAGCAAGCATTAAAGCAAGCATAGACACAATCTATGACTAGAAATTAAACAGCAAAACATGCATGTTCACAAAAAAATCATGTAAGAGGATATTACATCACTTTTTGTATTATACCCACACTGGAAGTTGTTGAATTATCCATTACAGATGGATAGGTAAATATAGTCTATTCATTATAACCCTGAAGTGAGACTGAACAAAGTGTATTCCACTTAATATGAAGAAATTATATAAGCATAATTATTGAGTGAAAAGGTGACTATTTTATTAGTCTAGTGTTGATGGTTAATATGATATGTAAATTTACTAGGTTCTGATTCTCAATTGTATGTGAGATATGGTATAATCATCTTCCATTTTTGTGATCTGAGGTGAAAGTCTATAGGTGAAAGGGGAATATCGTTGGTAAGGTGGGTGTAGTGCGGGGAGGTGTAGCCTACATTCAATATATTGGATGTCCTAGCAAAATTTTCTTTTTTGCTTTCTTTTTCTTTATGCTACTTTAGTTTCATTGCAATTTTGTCTCCAATTCTTGGGATGTGTGGGAACGTTCCATCTATTTATTGCCTGATGAACATCTTTTTGATTCAACAGACTTTGCAATTATACGAGTTAAAAGGAGATTATAATCACAGATTTAGACTTAGTATTTTTTAGTTTATAAGCTATTGCCTTGAAATATATCTATCTATAGATATTTTCATAGTACTCTAGTGCATAATCTGCAGTGTATTGTAATACTAATGAAAAGGGTTTGCATCTCCAGTGAGTGGCTTGAATCCACTAGTAGCTTTGTGGGAGAAAGATGGATTCTCTTGTCCTGATAAGACCTATAACCTCAACAGAGGGTCACTCTGTGTCAAAACAGACTCCATGGCAGGAAGTTTGAATTTTGCGAATCCATGGGGCATTTTGAATCAGATAATCATATGATCTACTATGCTGGTGATGAAAAGGTAAGAAAAAATGAAGTGGCTTTCATCATAAGAAAGATCATTTCTAGATCCATTTTTAAATACAATCTTGTGAGTGACAAATTAATATCCATGTGCATATAAGCAAGATATGGATATTATCCTATCACTCACAACATTGTATTTCAGGATAGAACTTGAAATTTAATTTTTTATTATGAATGCAACACTGTTCTTCTGCTTTTCATTTCCTACATAGTATATCATGTGATTACTTGATTCAAAGTGGCCATAGCTGATCCATTACATCTCATTAACACCAAGTATCTCTATATTCAGGTATTCCATTTCATTTATACCAATATCCAATTTTTTTACATTCAAGCTACAAATATTTCACGCACCAAATAATTGTTAAATGATGTTTGTTATTGATTTTCCTCATTTCAGCTAACTTCCAATCTGGGATTTACCACTAAACTACTATGACTATCCTCTTTGTTTAGTGTTCATGGGGTTTTCAAAAGTCTTTTATTTAGTAAGTATATGACTCATCCTGCTTCCTAGTCTGTCTTAACCAGGGAGCTCCACTAAAACCTGTCCACAATGGGAAACCCTTTTGGAATTTAACACACCAATGTCAAAGATTTCAGTATCATAGCAACCTCAAGTAATTGCAGTACAGCAAACTGACAGACAAGTGCTGCACCACTTATAACAATGTTCTTTCTAAACACTATCAATAGCAGGCCTGAGGTCTGCATGTACAAGGGCCCAACTGAATTTCGAATACCAAGGCTTGCCTGCCCACCAGATCCTGTTTGCTCATACAGAGGCTTCCCATCCCAACCAGGAGAAGATAACATAGATGAATGGGACCTTCTAAGACTCAAATCCCTATGCACATCCAAAAACTTCTCCACTAGAGTAAAAAGGGAAGCCACTGACTGGGAAAAAGTATTCGGTAATAACAAATCAGATAAGGGACTTATATCCAGAATTTATGAAATACTTGAGCACCACAACAA
>NW_006399869.1:8664172-8676744 GCF_000299155.1 Elephantulus edwardii
CTCAGTCAGAATCCTATAGCAGGATTAGTCTGACCAAGGAGGCCTCCTTAATGGAGTGCTAGGCCAAGAGCAAAGGCTGAAGCTTTTTATAGATCATGAAGCTGAGAAGAAAGGTGAGTAGGCAGAAGACAAGGTAAAAAGTAAAGACAGAGTTATTAGAAAAGGTACATCCTCGAGTAAAGGGATGGGACTTCTTCTGCAGAAAGGAAGTAATGGAGGAGAACCTCATTTGTTTTCTAGAATAAAATTTTATTAGAACACAAAAAAAAAAACAACAAAACAAAACAGAGGCTTCCCATCCAAGATGATTGTGAACAAGATCAAATGCAGTTAATCAGCTTACACTTGATTGTTAATACAATTTAGAAACCCCTAAATAGTTTACCCCAGTTTTTAAAAAAGTATAAACACTTACTCACCTTTATCCAACTCCACCAAGCTAAAGGCTCACTCACAGGCCGGACTAGACCAAATTTTAAATACCAAGGCCTGCCCACCAGATCCTGTTTGTCCACACAGAGGCTTCCCCCCAAAACTAATTGTAAAGAAGATCAGATACAGTTGACAAACTTACACTTAATTGCTAGCACAATTTAGAAATGTACAAACAGTTTAACCCAGTTTTCATGTAAATAACAAACACTTAATCATCAGGATCCAATTTCACCAAACATACAGGGAATACCCATTAACCTGACTGTTATTCAAGTATATGCTCCTGTATCTAGTGCCAAAAAGAAAGAAATAGAGAATTCTCATCAAATTTTGCCACCTGAAATTAACCGAACATGCAATCAGGATTCACTAATGATAACTGACAACTGGAATGCAAAAGTAGGAAACAATGAAGAAGAAACAGTAGTTGGAAAATATAGCATTGGTGATAGAAATGAGGCTGGAAATAGAATGATTAGAGTTTGTATTTACAATGATTTCTTCATTGAAAATATGTTTTTCTCAAAGATACCAAAGATGATTTAACACATGGATTTTATCCAATGGACTGCTTAGGAATCATATTGACTACATTTGTGGAAGAAATCATTGAAGAAGCTCAATGTTAGCAATTAAAACTAGGCCAGGGGCAGACTGTGGGTCAGATCATAATTACTCATATGTAAGTTCAAATTGAGGCTGAAAATGAATATAAGTTCATAGGCTCCAAGATCAGCTCTCAAATAAATTCCATCAGGATTTCATAATCATCTTAAGAATAGGTTTGAAGCATTGAACACCAATGATAGAAGACCAGAAGAGTTGTGGGATGATATCAAGGATACATCCATAAAGGAAGCAAAAGGTCATTACAGAAACAGAGGAGAAAGAATTAACCAAATTGGGTTTCAGGAGACGCTCTAAAGATCACATTGGGATGTTGAAAAGCAAAATTTAAAGGAAAGGAAAACATGTCAGTGTAAACGAGCTGAACAGATGGCTTCAAAGGGCAGCTCAGGAGGACAAAGCAAAGTATTTATAACAGAATGTGCCGAGAACTGGAATTGGAGAATAAAAAGGGAAGAACTCACTCTGCATTTCTCAAGCTGAAAAAACTGAAGAACGAATTTAGGTCTCATGTTGCAATGTTAAAAGATGCTTTTGGCAATGTATTGAGTGACCCAGAAAGCATCAAGAGTAGATGGAGGGAATACACAGAATCACTGTACCAGAAAGACTTGATCAACACTGAAAAAATTTCAGGTAATACAATATGAACAGAGCCAAGGATAATGAAAGAGACAATGGAAGCTGTATTGAAAGCATTGGCAAAAAAGAAGGCCCAGGAATCAATATATCAATTGATTGGTTTCAATTAACAGATGCAGCCTTGGATGCACTCACATGTCTATAATTTGAAGGATGGCTTTATAAGGCCCAGGAATCAATATATCGATTGGTTTCAATTAACAGATGCAGCCTTGGATGCACTCACATGTCTATAATTTGAAGGATGGCTTTATGGCAAGCAGATTGGAAGAGATCTATATATGTTCATATTCCCAAGAAGGTGTGATATAACTAAATGTGGAAATTACTGAACAATATTGTTAATATCACATAATAACAACAATAACAACAACGACATAGAGAGAGCTACTTTGATCTAGTGGACAGAAAGTTATGTCACCAAGTCAAAGGTGGGTGATTTTAATCTGCGGCCCTCAGGCCAAGTTCAATTTGTTTTCCTGTCAAACATTCTTCTAGGTGGTATAGCATTGGTCTGTGCATTGCTGTACAGCATTAACTCGTGGTTGCTGTGATGCTGAACACTGAGACACTGATGTGCCAAATATGGTAACGGTTTCCCATGGCGGACAGTGTTGGCTGGAGCTTCCCAACTAAAACAAACCTGGAAGCAGGAGCGGCATCCACTTTCGAAACGGCTTGCCTCCGGAAACTCTGTGTACGAACAGTGCTCAGGCCTTTCATTCATAGGTTCGCTATGAGTTGTCTACGACTTTACGGCACCTAACAACAACAACAACAATAACAGTATAATACTGAAGATCATTCAAAAACTGCAGGAACAGTACATAGATATGGAATTGTCAGAAAATAAAGCAGAATGTAGAAGAGGCCGTGCATCTAGGGATATTATTGCTAATGCCTGATGGATCCTTGCTGAAAATAAGAAATACCAGAAGGCTATATATTTGTGCTTTATTGACTATGCAAAAGTGTTTGATTGTGTGGATCATAACATGTTGTGTCTGACATTGAGAAGAATGGGAAGGCCAGAGCACTGGGTTGTGCTCGTGAGAAACCTAAACCTAGAACAGGAGGCTGTTGTGCTAATAGAGCAAGAGAGCACTGCACAGTATAGAATTGGGAAGGGAGTACATCTGGGATGTATTCTGTCTCCAAACCTTTTAAATCTATATGCTGAACAAATTATCTGAGAACCTGGACTCTATGAAGAGGAATGTGGCATCAGGATTAGAGGGAAACTCATCAATAACCTGTGTTATGAAGATGACACAACTTTGCTTGCAGAATGTGAGGAGGATCTGAAGCACTTATTGCAGAATATCAAGAAATGCAGCCTTCAGTATGGATTGTGTTTCAATATCAAGAAAACAAAGATTCTTACCACTGCACCAATAGGCCTGTCATGATGGATAGAGAGAAGACTAAAACTGTCAACAGCTTCATCTTGCTTGGATCTACAATTAACATCCTTGGTGGTGATGTCAGTTTGAGAACCAAGGTGCGTCTGATTCAGGCCATGGTCGTTCTGATTACTAGCTGTGCATCCAAGACCTGCACAATGAATAAGAATGACAGAAAAAGAGTTGATTCCTTTGGGACGTGGTGTTGGAGAAGAGCACTGAACAATTCACGGACAGCCAAGAAAACGAAGCCCGAGTGTTCTTTGGAGGCAAGAATGATGAGGCTTTGCCATGTTGCTAGAAGGTGCTACTCCTTGGAAAAGGACATGATATTGGGAAGGGTGGAAGGTCAGTGAAGGAGAGGAAGACCCCCAACCAGATGGATTTACATGGTGACCATTGTAATGGGCTCTTGTGTACCAAGAAGTGTGACAATGGCACAGGACAGGACAAATTTCAGATCTTTTGTTCATAGGGTCACTATGAGTTGTACTCAAATTAGGTTATATGCATGGATTTCACCTGATGGTATGAATAGGAATCAGATCGATTACATATGCGGAAAGAACCGCTGGAGAAGATTAATATCAGCTGTGAAAACTAGGCCAGGAGCTGATTGTGGAACAGACCACCAACTACTCATATGCAAGTTCAAGCTGAAGCTGAGGGAAATTAAACCAAATCCAAGGCAACCAAAATATGACTTTGAGTCTATCCCACCTGAATTTCAGAACCATCTCAGGAACAGGTTTGAGGCCTTGAACACTAATGAAAAAAGACTAGATGAGTTGTGGAAGGATATCAAGGATATCATCCATGAAGAGTGTAAACGGTCATTGCAAAGAAAGAAGAGGAAGAGAAAATCAAAATGGATGTCAGAAGAGACTGAAAATTGCACTGGATCGCAGAGAAGCCAAAGCACAAGGAAGAATTCAAGATACTAAAGAGCTGAACAGAAGATTTCAAAAGGCAGCACAGGATGACAAAGTAAAATATTACAATGAAATGTGCAAGGAGTTGGAGTCAGAAAATCAAAAGGGGCAATTCGCTCAGCATTTCGTAAGCTCAAGGAACTGAAGAATAAAGTCAAACCTTTCATTTTCAGTCTTTTTCTTCACTTTTCAGGTGTGTCTCTTGTAGACAGCATATTGATGTATTTCGTGGTTTATCCCATCTGCTACTCTTTTTCTTTTCAGTGTTGTATTTAAACCATTCACAGTGTGGTTATTGAGAGGCAAAGTTTTATTGCCATCATTTGTTGCGCTCTTTTTGTTGTCCTTGATGGTTACTTTGGTCCATCCTGCTTTCTGTGGCACCTCTATAAGAAGGATGTCTCAGTTTTTCCTGCAATGCTGGTCTTGTTTGTAAAAACTCCCTTGGTTTCTGTTTTTCTGCGAATATCTTGATCTCTCCTTTATATCTGATGGACAGTTTTGCTGTGTATTGTATTATTGGTTGACAGTTGTGTTCTTTGAGAGTTCTACATTATGTTATTCCATTGTCTTCTAGTGCACATGATTTCTGCTGAGAAATTGGCACTTAATCTTAATTGCTCTGCCTTATAGGTTACTCTTTGTTTCTCCCTCGCTGTTTTCAGCATTCTCTCCTTATCTTTCATTCTGGCAAATTTGACCATGATATGCCTTGGTGTTTTACTTTTGTGGTCTCTTTTATACGGTATTTGCTCAGCTTCTTTAGCATATTTTCTCTCATTCTTCATTATGTCTAGAAAGTTTGCGTCTAGTAATTCTTCCACAGTTTTACTTGCTTTTTCCTGTTCTGAAATTCCATTTATGTGCATGTTATTCCTCTTGATGGTGTTCACATTATGCTTAGGTTTTCTCCTTTATCTTTCTTTTGAATCTGCTTTTTGTTCTAGCAGATCAGTGGTGACAATTCTATCTCCTTTTTCACTGGTTCTGTGTTTCATCTCTTCAACTCTGTTCCTGTGTCCTTCCATGATGTTGACATTATCTGAAATACTGGTCCTCATATTTTTTTATTGTAATTTCTTGTTTTTCCAAAACCTCTAATGCCTTCTTTGCTTTATCTGCATTGTTTTAGTTTTTGGTCTTTGGTTTTAAGGTAGTCGTGGTTTTTACTTGCAGTGCCCTATAATTCTTTAACTTTATCTTTCAAACCCATTGAAAATATTCAGTTGTTCTTTTAAATTCTGTGTCACAGAGTTCCATCAGACTTTCTGGCTTCAGGAATTCCCTTGATACTCTGTCACTTTTTGGGGGTGACATCTTTGTTTGGGGTTGTTGAAGGTGTATAGTACCCTGCTCATGCTAGAGTTTTTCATATTTAAGGTGATAGCAGGCTCTTGGTTTGATGTCACTGCTCCAGAAAAGAGTGAGACAGCTACTCTGCCTGGGTTTCTCTCTAAAATTTTGACTCAAGGGAAGATTTATTTCAGTTAGGAAGAGAAAAAGGCCTGTGAATCAGTAGCCTGCTCTGTCAGACAACTGGTACAGCTAGGCCAATCCAAGGTGCTCCAGGCTAAAGGCAGCTCATGGTTTGGGTGGTAGAAGGAAATGAAATGGATTCACCTGTGATACTGATGTCTCTGATGCAGTTCAGAGGGGTGGCAGTGGTTTTTCCTATAGGCATTGGGTTTGGGGCATCCAAGCGATAGAGCAAAAGCCTCCAGATGGATCTAGGACCTTTCTGTGGAGTGGGTAAGACTTCTGGGAGTCAGAGCTCAGACTTCCAGGAAAAGGCTCAATGGGCTTCCAGACATTAGACAGGAATGTCCCGACAGTCAGAGAAGATCCTTCAGGCTTGTTCAGGGGTACAAGGGGCAGGCCGAAATGCCTCCAGTTGGAGAAGGCAGGACCCTGACAGGCAGTGGTTTCACGGTCTGGTGCAACAGGTAAGAGATCAGTTTAGGATACATTACAAATTTTTAAGACTTATACCTACTTAATTGACTGATTGTGAGGACGTGTGAAGAGGCAGGTAAAGCGTGGTGATGCAGGGTGAAGCACAGAGATGAAGGACGAAGTGTGGAGATGCAGGGTGACACTCGTGGCACAGAGATGCAGGACAAGATTCATGGCCAAAATAGTGTAATTTTTTAAAAACTGGAACAATAAGTAAATTTTAGCAAATAAGTACATGTATCTACTAATTTAGAGTAATAAAATATAAATAAATTGATAATCACTTCCATTTCACCTAAGCAAAATTTCACAATTCATCATTAAGCATATCAACCTATTATCTACTTAAACTATTAACAGTGGTATATAAAGTTGTATTATGTTTTCTAGCATAAGCTCCATGTCAAGAGAGGCATAGATTCTAATTGCAAAATGTGTTTTTATATTAAATTAATGTCTAAAAGTACATAATGTATAGATTTTATATTTATTTCAGATAAATCTAATGGCAATCTAAATTAACAATTGAATGATATTTGAGTCAGAGACAAGTTGTAGTTACAAATGTTTAGAAATAACCATGACTACTATAGTAAAACTTATTAAGAAGAGTTAATAAATGTTCCATCTAAAGAAAACAGAAAGAGCCTAGAACTCCAAGAAGGAAATGAAATGAAACAAAAACTGCGTTTGGGCAAGTTTCACTGGCTATATATCCCAAGACAAATTATTTAACCTTGTGCATGTCAGTAAAATTATCATCATCTTTTACAAAAGCCTACCAAGAAAAGCAGCATAAATCAAAGAAAACTTTTTTTTGTCTGGGTGAATAAGGTGTTCTATTTATGGTACCAGCTCATTCAATATGTTCAAGGTGAGTAGAGAGGCCATAGTTGTAGTAGCCTTGTGATGACTATCGTCAATTAACTTTTTAATCATAATCTTGTTTTACTGGTGCTTGTGACAAGCAATTTTCTCATCTGGCGTTGTGTTGCCACCTCAAAGGTACACATGTTTAAATCTACCAGTTCCTCCGTTGGAAAAAAATAAACAATATCCTCCCTTGTGATTTATTGCTCCTGAAAAGTTACTGGAAAGACAACTTTGAATCTTGTATGACCCAATGGTACACAACAACAACTTCCCAAAAAATGTCCATAAAATTATTCTTTGAGTGCAAAAATAAGAGAGAAGAAAAGAATAAAAGAACCCAAACAAACAAAGATTGTCATTTTAAGGAGTGCTTCAAGGATGTGTCTTCCTCCATATCTTTTTAATCTATATATGGAATAAATAATTTGGATGCCTGGATTGTATAAAAAAGAATGTGGCATCAGGATTGGAGAAAGAGTCATCAACAAACTGTGTTATGCAGACAACACAACCTTGCTCCCAAAATAGACGAGGACCTGAAATGTTTGCTGCAGAAGGAGAAGGACTCTAGTCTTTAACATGGATTGGCCTCAACATCAAGAAAACAAAGATTCTCACCACTGGGCTAGTTGACAGCACCATGATAGACAGAGATTGAAATTGTTAATAATTTCATTTTGCTCGGGTCCACAATCAACCCTCTTGTTACCAGCAGTCAGGAAATCAAAAGATTAACTGCATTAGAAAAATCTGTTATCATGGACCTCTCCAAAATGCTGAAAACACACCAAGTCTAGAGACTAAGATGTGCCTGATCCAAGCCATGGTCTTTGCAATTACTTGTATCAGAGAGCTAGACAATGAAGAAGAGTAACAAAAGAAGAATCAATGCCTTTGAGTCATAGTGCTAGAGAAGAGCAGTGAGTATATTATGAACTGACAAATGAACAAATAGGTCCATCCTAGAGAGAGTGGAACCAAGTAGATCTCTGGAGGCAAGGACTTTGAATCTCCATCTGTTAACCTTTTGACATGTTGCCAGGAGGGACCAGTCCTTGAAGAAGTATATCAGGTTTGGAAAGGTGAGGGACAGTACAACACAGAGAGATGCTAGATGAGATGGATTGAAACAGTAACTGAGGTAATGGGGATAGGTGTATCAGAGGCAGTTGGATTGGCTTAGGACAGGGCAGGGTTTAGAGCTATTGCAAATATATTGGCTGTAAGTAACAGTTGACTTGAAAGCACATAACAACAACAATCTCTATATAAACCCAGCAATAGTAACTAGCAATTGCAATAACTACCTATCAAAATATTTCTGAAAAATGAAATATATAAAAATATAGTATATGTTCAAGCAAATTTTTGTTAGTTGCAATCAAAGCATCTTAGGTGCAACAGTGTGAAACTCTTCATGAGCATTGGCACGCTTAAGTTCATTTCTGCGGATATTATGTATATTTATATCATGAAAAATCCTGTTTTCAATGTCTCTTTACTTAAGATAAAATAAGGAAAATGGAAAAGCATAGAAGAGAATAATATTTTCCACTTAATAATGGGGAGCTCAAGAGATACCAGTCCTTGGAGAAGAACATCATATTCAGAAGGATGGAGGGACAGCTCAGGAGAGGAAGACCTGGGATGAGATACATTGATACAGTTACTGGGGCAATGGGAGTTGGTGTGCTGTAATTAGTGAGGCTGGCTCAGGAGAGGACAAGGTTCAGAGCTGCTGTACATGGGGTCACAGGTGACTCGACACATAACAACAACAACAATTTCATTCAAGATGTAGGACACATCAAATTAATGTAAACATTGTATAATTGTTTGTCATATCAATATATTTAATGTGAAATAAATACTATATAGTTTCTGCATTTCAGATGCCTCTGGTATGGCATTTTAAATAAAAATTTAAATGTAAATACACTTAAATTGATAATATCAGTTGATATTAAGAATTTTGTAGTAATTTGTTTACTTTTACTGAAAATCACAAACTATTGGCATTAATAAACTTAAAATTGTATTCTTGAATATATTTTTTTAATTAGGACCAGAACATCAAAATCACATCATACCACGAAGCTAAATTGGTTGTTGTTATGTAGCATTTAGTCAATTATACTGTTCATAGAAACCCTATGAAACTCACATCAGAACCTTTCTGTATCAGGCTCCATTCTCGTGATTACTGACGTTCTTGAGTCCATTGTTACAGTTATTGTGTCAATGTATCATGCTAAGAGTCTTCCTCTCTTCCTCTGACCCTCTTTTACCAATGTCATGTATTTTTTTTCAAAGGTTGACTCCGACTGACAACATGCCCAAAGTAGGTGAGACAAAGTTTCACTATCTTTACCCTTAAGGAATACTCAGCTTGTACTTTCTCCAAATCAGACTTCTTTGCTCTATGGAAAGTCCAACACTGCAAAGGCATTGATTCTTTTTTTGTCATTCTAATTCATTGTTCAACTTTCAGACCCAAGAAATGTTGAAAAATATTATAACTTAAAGCAGGAACATCTTGGTTGTTAAAATTGACTTCCTTGCTTTATAACAATTTAAGAGCAGATTTTTCCCAATGTTCCATGTCTTTTGTTGTTGTTGTTGTTCATTGTCTTTTGATTTCTTGACTGCTGCTACCATAGATGTTGACTGTGAATTTGCGTAATATGAAATTTCTGGCAACCTTAGTGTTGGATGTTTTTTGTTTTTGTTTTTGTTTTGTTTTTCTTTCATCCATCTGGATGTTCCCTATTGGTTCAGTAGTGAGATATCTCATTTTCCTGATGTTAAGTGTTGTTATGATCCACTGAGTCAAATATCTTTGCATAGTTAATTAAACATAAGTAAATATCATTCTGGTATTTTCTGATTTCAGTCAAGATACATCTGGCATGATTAATGGTATCTATGGTTCCATAATCTCCTCTAAATCCAGTTTGTATTTCTAGTTGTGCTGTGTTGATGTAATTAATGTTCTAGACATTTTTTAATAATTGGCAACAAGATTTTACTTGTATGTGGTATTAATGGCATTGTTCAATAGTACACACATTCTGGGGGAGGAAATTCAAGCAAATATGGGTCTCTTCCAGTCAATTAACCCAGTTGCTATCTTCCAAATTTCTTAGCACAGTCTGGTGAAGACATCCAAGGCTGCATCTATTTGTTGAAACACTTCAATTGGTATCCCATTATTCCTGGGACCTTATTATTGGCTAATGCCTTCAGTGTCTCTAAAACGTCTTCTTTCATCAATATTCATTTCTGATCATGTTCTGAAATGATTCTGTGTCAGCCAATTTTTTTTTAATTTTTTTCGTGTGTGTGAGTGTGTGTGTACAGTGACTCTATATATAACTTCCACCTTCTTTTACAGCTTTGTGGATCATTCAAGATTCTGCCCATAGCATCTTCAGTATTGTAACTCAGGGTTTGGAGTTGTTTTTAAATTATTTCCATTTTAGAAATACCAAGAGCATTCTTTTTTATTTTCTAATGCCAACTCCTTGCACATTTTGATATACTACTGTTTTTCCTTCTCAAGTTGTCCAACGGAACCTTCTGTTCATTTCTTTTATTTTGACATTTCATTTATTTTTTTTTTTGTTTTCTTTTCTTAGTGATCTAGTTCCATTTTCAAGGTCCCTTCTGACATCCATTCTGGTCTTTTCTTTTTCTTCTATCTTTGTAATGATTTGTTTTAAAAGAAGATTATCTTTTTTTATTTTATTATGATTCATTTACAAAGCTTGAATACCTTGTTTTTCACAATTACCATTCCCATTTACTTCCCATTCCTTTCACCCCACCTCCCCATTGAATTGTACAATCCTGTGGTTAACACCCTACCCATCACACCCCGACCCATCCACACCTCTCTAGTCCATCCTTCCCTCCATTTTGGATCCTCATACTCATTCTACAATAATGGTTTTATGTAATATTTGTCCTTGTGAGACTGAGTTAGTGTACTCAGCATAATGCTCTCCAGTCCCTCAAACGGAAACTTGTACACCAATATTTATAGCAGCATTATTCACCATTGCAAGAACGTGGAAACAGCCCAGATGTCCAACCACAAATGAATGGATTGAGAAGTTGTAGTACATTCATACAATGGAATACTATGCAGCACATAGGAGCAATGATTTTTTTAGTTGAATATAACTCTTAGCAACCATATGAACAAAAGATTTGTACCCTGTTCTATAACTATTATAGTTTCTCTAATGTTCATAAATTTTCCAAAGCCATGTTTATGAAGTGGATGCCACTCCTCCTCCCAAGCCTATCTTAATCTGGGAGCTCCACCAAATACTGTCCACCATGGGTAATCATTATGACATTTGACACACCAGTGGCACAGCAACCCCAAGTTATCTCAGTACAGTAAACTGACAGACCAGTGCTGTATCACTTAGAAGAATGTTCTTCCAAAACATAACACCAGGCCAGAGGGTCCAACTGACTTTTAAATACAAAGGCCTGCCCAGCAGGTCATGATAGACTTAAACAAGAGGCTACCACTCCACAGCTGATTGTTAGCTAAATTCAGTAAATTCAGGTGGCTGATTATGGAATTTTTTTTTCTTTCAATACAGCACGGAGTAATAAACTAACCCCATTTAAAGACTCAGTAATGTGAGGCTGTGTAACCAGATTAGTTCTTAGAGGCAAGAATGGTAAAACTTGGTGTCACGTACTTTGAGCATGTTGTTAGGAGAGGGTATTCCCTGGAAAAGGGCACCATGCTTGGAAAGGTGGAGGGCCAGAGAAAGACAGGAAGACCCTCAATGAGGTGAACAACAGATTACTATATAAATAAATTTGCCAGGGTCCTATAAGTCCATTCACTTTCAACCAGTCCAAGACAATCTGACAGTTTATTTCTATTTCTTGGTGGAATTTAAAATACATTTTTCCTAACTTTCTACGAAACTAACAGTGCACTTTCCTTTTAAACCTCACATTAATTTGTAAAATTTTAGGATCTGTTGATAGAAACATTTTTTTAACTATTCTCTACAATATTCTTACTACTTTGAGTGGAGTTGGGGGGTTTTTAATTGTATTATAAAGAATATAGTTCCTTTGATATAAACTGGGCTTTCCATTCCTAAAAATCATCTCCTTCCTGGCTTCACTAAGGATCTAGAAGAGAGTGTCCTTTAACCAACACTTGAAATGTCAACTTTTGGCCCTATGTCCACCTGATTAATGTGTCCTGGTTTTCCTGGGTTTGTGGGTTGTTGTTTCTCTTTTTTTTCTCTCAAATGCAGATTCCTGTGGTCCAGCCCAGACAACTCAAACATCCTTTGGGAGTGGGATCTAAGCTCCCCAAGTAGTTTTTAATTTCACTAAAGTTTTAAAACAAACCTAGATTCCACCAGACACAAGACTCAAACTCCCCAGCAACTCCCACCACCCTAAATAGATAAACTCCCGCTTCCCACGAGCCCTCGAGTGATGTTACTGTCCTCCAGCAGGCGACCCCACGCTTCTCCCAGGAACATGAGCCAGACATCCGCCCCTCTGGAGCCCCCAATCTCACAGCGGGGCCCTGTAGCCCAAAACTTTCTGCTCACTTCAAGTCACTGCTAAAGAGGCCAAAGGCGCCTGAGGAGGAAATGGTTAAGGTCGTCTCCTGACCCAGCTCCATTGCCGCCTCCTCACTCTACCCCCTAGTTTG
>NW_006399869.1:8677046-8704504 GCF_000299155.1 Elephantulus edwardii
AGTGTGTGTGTGTGTGTGTGTGTGTGTGTGTGTGTGTATGTATATATGTGTATGTATAATTTACATATTTAAAATATGTATTTATTTTATATGTTTGCATATAAATCAATACACATTTTGTTTTCTTTATGAAAAATTCCTTTGCTATCATTCCACCAACTCATCTAGTCTTTAATAATTCGTATCCAATGAGTTGATTTTCAATAGATTGCTGAGAGACAGCTGTTCTGTTATATATGAAACCACAAAAACCTATTCTTCAGATGCTTTTTTAAATTCAATTAGAATAGATTTAAGATTGTATTTTGGTTTTCATTTCTATGCAACTTAATTATTCACTTGTATATGAGTAATCAATGGTCTAGTCTACCTACAGTCAGAACCTTGCTTGGTTTGGAGCTTTTCTCATAATTCTTTCTTACGGATGTAGTTAATCTGATTTCTATGTTGTACTTCCGGTAAGGACCATGTATATAGTTGACTCAGTGTTTTGGTTTTATGTTTGTTTGAGTGTTTTGGGGGTTTTTTGCCCCCAAAAGGGCATTTGCAATTAACAAATCATGGATTGAACCAAACCCTGTCATTTGATCTCCAGCCTCATTTCTGTCACCAAATCCATAATTTCTCATTGCTGCTGCTTCTTTCTTTACAATTTCTGCATTTCAATCATCACTTATTATTAATGAATCTTGGTTCAATCAGTTTCATGCTGTAAAAATTGATAGAAATCATAAATAGCCTCAGTCTTGTATTTTGTTGTTGATAGGTACATTTGAATAATGTATTTACAGGTCTTCCATGTATATATATGTATTATATCTTATAATTCACAACATTGTACTTCAGGATGGATACTGAAATGGTCTTTTTACTATGAATGCAACACTATTCTTTAATCTTTCATTCCCAGAATAATAAACCATATGATTCTCTGACTCAAAGTGGTAATACCAGTCCATCTCTATTCACAAATCCCTAGGATGCCGATCTTCATGTGTTCAATTATATTTTCAACAACTTTCAATTTTGCAAGGTTTATACTTTTTAATTGAAAAGGTACGAGGACAGGATGCATCGCTGACACACTCCTTTATTGATTTTGAGCCATGGAATATTTCCTTGCTCTGTTCTGATGACTACTTCTTGGTCCAAGGATAGGTTTCCTATAATCACAGTCAAGTGTTCTGAGATTCCAGTTTTCCTCAAGACTAGCCACAATTTGTTGTGATCCATACAGTCAAATGCCTTTGCATAGTCAATGAAATACAGATAGACATTTTTCTGATACTCTCTGCCTTCTGCCAAGATCCATCTTGACATTGGCAATCATGTCCCTATTGCCATGACCTCTTCTAAACCCAGACTGTATTTCTCGTTGTTCTCTGTCTATGTACTGTTCAAGTCTTTTCTGGATAATCTTCAGGAGGATTTTGCTAGTGTGTGATATTAGAGATATTGTACAATAATTTCCACACTCTGTCAGGTCACCTTATTTTAAAATGGGAATAAGTATGGATTTCTTCCAATCAGTTGGCCAAGTTGTTATCCTCCAGATTTCTTGGCACAGCTTGGTGAGCTCATGCAGGGCAGCATCTGTTTGCTGAAATATGTCAATTGGTATTCCATCAATTACTGGGGCTTTATTTTTTGCCAAGTCCTTCAGAGAAGCCTGAACTTCTTCCTTCGTCACCATTGCCTTTTGTTCACATGTTGTTTCATGAAATTTTTCTGTATCAACCAATTCTTTTTGATACAATGACTGTATACTCCTTTTATTTGCTTTTAATGCTTCTTGAACTGTTCAATTTTCTGCCCATAGAATCCTTAAGCATTGCAACTTGGGACTTGAATTTATTCTTCAGTTCTTTCAGCTTAAGAAATGCTGTGCGAATTCAACACTTTTGATTTTCTGTATCCAGCTCCTTGCATACATTATTATAATACTTTGCTTGTCTTCCCAAACGGCCTTTTGAAATCTCCTAATCAGCTCCCTAACTACTTGATTTCTTCCCTTTGCTTTGGTTTCTCTGCACTCTAGTATAATATTCAGAGTTTCTTATGACTTCCATTTTGGTATTGTTTTCTTCTTCCTTCTTAATAATGACTTTTTGCATTCTTCATGAATGATATTCTTGATATCTTCCCCTAGCTTATCTGGAGTTTGTTCAATAGTGTTCAAGGATCAAACTTATTAATGAGTTGGTTTTTAAATTCATGGGAGATAGACTCAAGGTCAAATTTTGATTCCCATGGATATGAATTAAACTTCTTTAGTTTTAATTTGAACTTGCATATGAACAGTTGATGGTCTCTTCCACAATCAGCAACTGGCCTAGTTTTTGCTGCTAATATTGAACATTTCCAGTGGCCAGGAAGCAGGGTTTTAAGAGGAGGAGTGTGGAACCAAGATTGGAACCTACGATATGCAGATGACACAACCTTGCATGTTGAATCTGAGGGGGACATGTAGCACTTGCTGCAAAATGTCAAAACTGCAGTCTTCAATATGGATTGAAGTTCAACATCAAGAAGACAGAGATTCTCACCACTAGGCCAACTGGCAGCACCATAATAGATGGAGAAGAGATTGAGGTTGTTAGCAATTACAGCTTGCTTGGAGCCACAATCAAATCAACACTCTTCAATACCAGCAGTCAGGAAATCAAAAGACAAATTGCATTGGGAAAATTTGCTGTCATGGGCCTCTCCAGAGTGCTGAAGAACAATGACGTCCATCTAGATACAAAGATGTACCTGATCCAGGCCATGGTCTTCTCAATTACTGGTTATGCTTCAGAAAGGTGAACAATGACTAAGGATGGCAGAAGAAGAATAGATGCCTTTGAGTTGTGGTGCTGGAGGAGAAACTTGAACATATCATGCACTGCCAAGAAAACAAATAGATCTGTCTTGCAGAGGGTTAAATCAAGTCTCTCCTTGGAGGCTAGGATTTTGACTCTTCACCTCACTTACTTTGGGCACATGGCCAGGAAAGATTGGTCCTTGGGGAAGGACATCATGCTCAGAAGGGTGGATGGACTGTGCAGGAGAGAGAAACCCTGGATTAGATGGATTGATACAGTAAGTTGGGCAATGGCTGTTGGTGTGTCAGAATTAGTGAGACTGGCTTAGAACAGGCAAGGGTTCAGAGCTGCTGTATATAGGATTGCTATGCATCGCAACAACTCAACCAATAATATTCTATGACAAGTTTGGAAGCAGGAGTGGCATCCACTTCCTAAACAACTTGTATCTGGAAACTCAATGAACTGTGATAAACATCGATAGTTGTAGAGGAGCTTCAGGCCTTTTGTTCATAGGGTTTCTAGGAGTAGTGCAATCGAAGGCAATCAACAACATACTTTGTAATTACACTTTCCAATCATTAGTGGATGTTTACAGTTGGCTCTCCTAATTTTTTAGTATTTTACATATTAGAAGGCTTCTCTTCTATTGTTATATTTAACAATATTTAATATATTTCCTCAAAGGCTCAAATAGTATTCCAGAAGTAGATGGCTTTATTGCTTCCTAGTCTATGTCATTCTGGAACTGTGCTGAACCCTGTACACCATGGGTAACCCTGTTGGTTTTTAAAATGCCAGTAATATAGCTTCCAGCACGACAGAAACCTGTAAGTAACCCTAGTACAGCAAACTTACAGACAAGTGCTATACTTATAAACGTAATCAATAAACAAATGTGTGTGTGTGTGTATATATATATACTTAAGCTATAAAATAAGCAGCAGCAAGTAAGGTTTTTTTCTCTGATACAACAAACAGGTATATAAGTATTATATACCAAAGAGCAAACCATAAAAACAAGCAAGCATATAGATATGGTGAAGATAGACTCTAGCCCTGGCAATGTGCAGGCAATCCAGAGCCTCATCCCTACTTTAGTGTGGAAAATTATACTGTAGTGAAGTCCTTTGAACTTTTCTAGTGTAGCAATGAAGATTCCAGTGTAACCCTAAAGAAAACAAAACAAAACAGTCCCTGCTGTGATTGGATACTTGGATAAATAGAAGATGGTAGAACGGAAATTCTACATATAAGCGTGATATTTAATGAATTCTCTTTCTGATTCAGATCAGGGGTAAATTAACTTCGGCAACTTTTGTATGAGATAGTACATAGGAATAATGACATAATTTTATACTACATATTGTATCATTTATATTTATGTAGCAAAGGTGCACATGGCCTGCATATTTTAATGCTTGAATTTCTGCTTTTAAAATCAAGATGCCTTGTCTCTTGACCATCGTTCTTTACGATACATGATCAATTGGTCTTCTAGACACTATAATTAGGAGTATTTTGGGGGAATTGATCTTTTAATTATGCTATTTAAAACTACATTTTAAATTTTTACATCAATTTGTTATACAAGAAAAAAATTACATTCATTTAAAAAGACTTTTGATCTAAAAATACCATTGATTAATTAAGTTCCCTATACTTAGACTGATTTATAGCTTTGTATGAATTATTCCAATCTCATCAAATTGTCTCAACTAGTGTTCTGCTAGCATGCAGATTTGAGAGAAGAGTCTATGTCTTATTTATCTTTGTCTTCTGATGTCTCATAGAATTTCAAGAATCTATTTTTTTCCTTGAAAAATATTCAGAAAGAATAGGAGACTTGCTTAGAGATGAAAATTACTTTTAGGAGATATCATTCATTCTTCACTGTGGGACAAGTTAGAAATATAATTTAATTACCTATGTGTTATGATGAGTGAACAAAGAATCAAAGTTAGAGTTTGCTCATCGACAATTAGCTAAGAACTTTGACAGTTATGGCCTCTCCATGTGTTTGAAAACAGTATACTACTTTTAGGGATCTCTTAGTGTTAGGGCTTAGTGTTTAGGAGTAACACTACCAACACAAAGGCATGTAGCTAAAATCTACCACCTGCTCTGCAAGAGGCAAATGAGTGATCTCCTCTAATGCATTTTACTGCCTATAAAAACCCACAGAAGTATCAATTATGAGTTAGCTCTGATTTTAAGGTACATAACAACAGAAACTATTTTTTTATTTGTTTGCATACAAAATTCTTATGCATGTATATCATTAATGCACCTTCATTCCTTCATTCACATTGTTTTTTAAACAATCACTCATATACATTGTGTTTTATAAAATAAGTTCCCAATGATCTGACTATTACCCTGTCTTTTCAGGTCCTCATTGGATCTTCTCTAACCCTTTCAACATTTTCCCACTACCCATCAAACTCTGTTGGAACATCGGTAGCATAGTCTTAAGGGAAATGTACTGCTAATTTCAAAGTGGTGGTACTTTTGGTTAAAATTCATCAGCATTTCCATTGGAAAAAGATGGAACATCATCTTTGTAATTTCAACCTCCAAAAATCGACTAGGGGATCAGCTATGAGTCAGTTCCAACTTAGTGGCAATGAGTGAGTTTAAGAATGCCTAATAAACTCCTGTTTGTTTCCATTTTCTTGCTAATGTAAGCATTGCTCCTATAAATATGGTTGTACAAGTCTTTGTGTCTCCACTCTGATTTCCTTGGGATATACTCCCAGAAGTGAAATGACTATATCATATGTGGTATCTGTATTCAGTTTTTGAGGAAATATCAAACTGTCTTCCATAGTGATTGTACCATTGTTCATTTCTATCAGCAGTGCATGAAAGTTCCAAACTCTCCACATCATCTGCAACATTTATTTCTTGCTGTCTTGTTAAACTTTGCTTATGCTCTTGGGGTGAGATGTTGTTTTGATATTTTTGTCTTTTTTTATTTTAAATTTTTAGATGTTCATTGTTCATTCATTGTTGCACACTTTTCACTCTGCCCACCCTGGTCTGCCATTTCACTTTTCTCTTTGACAAGTAAAAAAACACAAACAAACAAAAAAAACCAAACACCAAACTTTCACTGTTATACAATCACCTTCTCCCCCGTCCACTCCACTGGTCAAGTTTCATTCTGAACTCTTGTCTTGACAATAATACCTAATCATATATCCCTCCTAAACAGTACTTTCCCCTCATCTGTTTCTATGTAGTATATATTATTTATTCCCTCTTAGTTTTCCCCAACTCCAATGTCAGTCCCGCTTCACAACAGTGGCACTATGCAGTATTTGTCTTTTTGTGCTGAGATATTTCACTTGTCATAATGTCCTCCAGGTCACCCATTTTGTAGAATAATTCATGAGTTCCTTGTTTTTCAATGTAGCATAGTATTCTATTGTGTGAATATACTAGAGCTTTTCTATCCATTCCTTTGTTGATGGGTACTTAGGTTGTTTCCAGCTCTTTGATATTGCAAACAAAGCCACAATAAACATGGGTGTGCGTCTATCTGTTTTGGTGGTGGGTATGGTTTCTTTGGGGTATATTCCAAGTAGTGGAATTGCTGGGTCAAAAGGTATTTCTATTTCCAACTTTTTGAGAAAGTGCCATACTGTTTTTCATAGTATTGCACCATTTTACACTTCCACCAAAAGTGAATAAGGGTTCCTATTTCTCCAGAACCCTACCAGCATTTGCTGTTTGCTGTTCTGTTAAATTTTGCTAATGATATCTTATAGTTGTTTTGATTTGCATCTCTTTCAGAACTAGGGATTTTGAATACTTCTTCATGTGTTTGCTTGCCATCTGAATGTCTTCTTTAATGAAGTGTCTGTTCATATCCTGTGCCCAGTTTTCAATTGGGTTGTTTATTTTTATCTTTTGGTGGTGCTCGAGTATTTTATAAGTTCTTGATATAAGTCCCTTATGAAATATATCATTACCAGACATTTTTTCCAGTCCACGACCTCCCTGTTGTTTTGATTATAAATTGTGTTTTCCAATGGCTTTGAATAGTTTTCCATGTTTGTTTGCCATCAACTGTTCTCCTCCTTGAATAGTTTTTTTTCAATATCTTTTGTTCATTTTGTAATTTGATTATTACCTTTTATTCTTGAGGCCCTGTATTGTTCTGTAAATATTAATTATGAGACCTTTGTCTAAAATCCCATTCAAAATTGTTTTCCCAGTCTGCAGATTTTTTTTCACCCTATTGGAAAAAGTCTTTGATGAACAGAGGGATTTGATTTTAGAAGGTTCTATTCATTTATTAATTTTTTCCTCTACTCTTTCTGAATTTTTAGCTATATTTGAAAGCATATCTATGTCTTAAAGTAGGAATTTGAAATTTTTCCCATTCTATCTTATGATCTTTAAGGTTTTGTGATTTACCCTAAAACTCTGACTCACTTTGAGTTGTTTTTTTATATATGAGATGTGGAACCTGTTTTAGTTTTCTGCAAGTTGTTATTGTTGTTGATTGTCTTGAAGTTGAGAACGACTCATAGTGATCCTATAAACAAAAGGTCTGAAGCTCCTCTACAACTATCAACATTTATCAAAGTTCATAAATGCAATTTTCCCAGCACAATTTTTAAAGCAGTTGTCATTTTCCTATTTTTTATGGTTTTTTCCTTATTAAATATCAATTGACTATAGGTAGATGTGTGATATCTGGGTTCTCGATTCTATTCCATTTGTGTCTGTTATTTTACCAATATCATGATGTTTTGATCACCATGGCTGTGTAGTAAGTTTTGAGTTCATAGATTGTAATGCATCCCACTTCATTTTAATTTTTTAAATGAACATGCTATGCATATTCAAGGTTTCTTTTCCTTCCAAATAAAACTGCAGATTGCCTTTTAAAAATATCTTCTTGAACAATGAGTTTGTTATCTGTATTGGAATTGGGTTTAACACGTATTTCTTTTGGTAGCACTGCCATTTTAAAAATGCTGAGTCTTCCTATCCATGAACAGGGAAAGTTTTCTATTTAATTATGTTTTAGATTACTTTTTGTAGTTTTCCTTATAAACATGATTTTTTCTGGTTAGGTTTATTCCAAACTATTTAATCTAGTGGTTAGCTATTGTAAATGTTTTTGCTATTCTGGCTTCCTTTTCTGTGTTTTCCTTGCTCCTATTGAGAAATTCAACTGAGTTTTGTATGTTGATCTTATTTTCTGCCACTCTATTAATTTGTTCTATGAAGTCTAGTGGGTTTTTGTTGAATCTTTGAAGTTTTCTGTGTATACTGTCACATTGCTTACATATAATGATAGTTTTGCTACCTTTTTGCCAATTTGGATGCCTCTTTTTTTTTTCTCATTTTTATTGTTTTAGAAAGTACTTCTTCTGTTTTTCATTCCCCGTGTAGTGTACTACATGCTTATCTGATTCAAAGTGGCCAGTGCTGGTTCTTCTCATCTCACTAATGCCTAGCATGCCAATGTTCATGTGTTCCATTTTCCATTTTTAACAATTTCCAGGTTTTCCAACATTCAAGCTACATACATTCCATGTTCCAATTATTAAGTTATGTTTTTCATTGTTTTTCCTCATTTTAATTGACTTCCAATTTAGGCTTTACACTACACTCCTTTAGCTATCCTAATTTCTCTAGTGTTCACAGGGTTTTCAAAGGCCTGTTATTTAAGCAAGTAGATGGCCAATCCTGCTTCCTAGTCTGTTTTAAACTGGGAGCTCTACTGAAACCTATTCATCATGGGTCACCTATATGGCATTTGACACACCAACGGCATAGCTTTCAATATCACAGCAAAGTCAAGTTATCTCAAGATAGTGAACTAACATAAAAAATGCTATAACACTTAGATCAACATTCTCCCCCAAACATTCCACTGGGAAAATCTCCAGTTAGAGATATCTCCAAATTATTGAGAAATAATAACGTCAGTTTGAGGACTAAGGTGTGTCTGATTCAGGCCATAGTCTTTCCAATTACTTGTTATATATCTGAGAGCAGAACAATGAATAAGGATGATAGAAGAGGAAGAATTGATGCCTTTGAGTTGTATTGTTGAAGAGCACTGAACATCTCCTGGACTGCCAATAGAACAAACAGATATGTCTTGAAGAATGTGCATTTGGAGTACCCTTTGGAGGCAAGAATGATGAGTCTTTGCCTCACAAACTTGGGCATGCAGCTAGGAAGGGCTATTCCTTGAAGAGGGACAAGATGCTGTGAAGGGTGCGAGATCAGCGAAGGAGAGGACGATCCTCACCAGGTGGATTGACATAGTGACTGCTTTAATGGGCTCTAGTGTGTTAGAAAGCATAAAGATGGCACACAGAAAGGACAGGGTTCAGATTTGTTATTTCTCAGGTTGCTATGAGTCGTACTCAACTCAATGGCACCTAACAACAAGCAAGTACATCTAGTAGAGTATTAAATAGGAGTGGCCATAGTAGGCGTCCTTATCTTGTCTCTGTGTACAAATATAACACCTTAGTTTCTCTCCATTTAGAATGATGTTGGTTCTTGGTTTTATATATACACCTTTCAGTATCTTGAGAAAGTTCTTTTCTATTGTAATTTTGTTGAGTATATTATTAATCAGGAAGTGTTGGATTTTGTCAAAGGCCTTTTTTGCATCAATTGATTTGATAATGCGGTTCTCCTTCTTTGTTAATGTGATGAGTTACGTATTAACTTTTTCTAAAGTTGATCTATCCCTGCATACCTATTATGAATATCACTTGGTTGTAATGAATTCTTTTTTGATGCATTGTTGCTAGGATTTTGTTGAAGATTTTTGTGTCTGTTCATGACTGATACTGGTTTATAGTTTTCTTTCTCTGGTGATGTCTTTGTCTGGCTTTTACTTGCTTCATAAAATGGCTTGGGGAGTGTTCCTTCTTTTTTCTTTTATTTTAAATAATTAAAGCAGAATTGGTATTAGTTTGTCTCTGAATTTTTAATAAAATTTATCTATTCAGTGTCTTGCTCAAGACCCTTTTGGGAGAGTCTTTTAATTATCTGCTCAATGTCTTCTTTTTAGTGTATCTGTTTAAGTGCTCCACTTCTGTATCAATTTGAGTAGGGTGTGCATTGTTAGAAATATGTTATTTACTCTGGGTTTCCAAATTTATCATGTTATCTTTTTCATTTAAGAAAATTCTACTGGATATCACTTTTTTCATTTCTTAGTCGAGTAAATTTTATTTTTGTTCTTTTCTTATTATTTTGTTTGCCCATGATTTATATATTTTATTTACATTTTAGAGCCTCACAAAGATATTCATACTTTAGGGGAGATCCAAGAGGGTGGCAGAGGCAAAGACAATGTGGTGAGCTGAGGGAGCAGCGGACCACTTGGAGAAGGGCCACTATGGCCTTCTACAGACCTCTGTTTATTGATAATTGAACAGTTAAACAGTTGATGACTGGTCTTCAGTGAAGATCGAGGCTCAACAACAGGAATTCAAAGATTCCCAAGGAGGAACGGATGAGTCTCGTAGCTCCCATCACCCTCCTGCAGAGCCTGCACTGCGCAGCACTGCCGCTGCAGCTCCATGAAGCTCCCACAGCCAGAACCTATGGAATTCCTCACCCAGGATGAATGGTGGGCACCGGGCCTCTCCAGAACTGGTGCAGTGGAGCCACCACTCTGCTGCAAAGGGGACTTGTTCTGGGGAGAATTCTTGGAGCCAAGATGGCGGTGGCAGGGGAAGCGGGTGGCAACCACCCGCCTGTGCAGGAGATGATGGGCACCCACCGGCCTCCTGCTTGGGAGATGACGAGCTCCCGCCAGCCGCCTGCCGCCTGTGCAGGAGATGATACACAGGACTGCCAGCCACCCACACGGAAGATGGGATGTGCGCCCGCTGGCCACCGCATGGGAGATAATGAGTGCCCACTGGCCGCCCGTTCAGTAGATGATGCTGCCCGCGTGGGAGATGGGACGGGTGCCCAGCCACCTGCAGGTTTGGGTTTCCTTGGACAGGCCAGAGAAGATGAACACCTATACAATGGATTGTTGAAGGTCATTGTGAGTTGTCTACTTGATGACACTTAACAGTGGCAGCCTGTCCAAGAGTACTGACAACCTAAATGCACCACATATTTTGATCTGTTGACTGCTTCTGCCAAAAGCTGTTTAGACCTGGCGGGAGTCTGTTCACAACTCTCAGGTTCCCTTTGCCATTTATAAAGGGGGAGGGCAGTGACGCCTACTTCAAATCATAGTATGACCACTTATTGGGGGCGGTAAAAGTGGCAGTGCTGGAATTGGAGATGCTGCCATTGGCCACATAGTCCTCAGTCAGGCAAGGGGACCACACTGGGGTAGGGGCAATTGGAGGGGGAGTGTACCAGCCAGCCCCTGGGGGTGTTGCCCTGCTCAGGATGGGCTGTCTTCGGCCCCTGGCCCGGGGCGAGCTGTCACTTCCCTCTGCCCAGGGCGGGCTGTCTTCGGCCTTCAGCTTGGGGCAAGCCGTCACAACCCTCAGGGTGAGTTCCTCAGTCCCCAGACTGTGCCATCTGACCCTTGGATGGGGGGGAAATGCCTACAGTATCCAGAGAATTTTATCTAGACTACCTTCCGCCACCCTCTTCCCAAGTAAATCTGAAAGCAACACCCCCAAATTCCTTCTGTTTGTAACTCACAAGTTTGTTCTGTCTAGGTTTGTCCCCTTTCTTATAGGTAACCTTATTAGTTTTACTCCAGACCTGACCCTGAAACCAGTGCCAGTGACAAAAAGGAAATACAACTGCCAGCTAAGGAAGCAAAGGAGGATGGAGCCTCTGGTTTCAACCAGCCATCCCCACTGGACCCACCTGGGAAAACACTTTGCAGTTCAGAGGGGAGCAAATGACAGGAAAATATCTTCTAACAGAAGAAGAAGGCAAGCAGCTTTAACCCAAGACCACCAGTAAGGTGATAAAGTGTCCGCCCTTTCCCCTTCACATCAATGCCCCTGTTCAGCATGAAGAAGCCAGAGACTCTGCATCCAGTTCCCAAATCAATAAGACAGTTGGTTTAATTGCCATTGGAAAATGCTTACCATTTCCCTGTAGTATTTGGTCCCCACTGGATTCTTTTCATGTCCTTCACCTGCTCCCCCCACCAACCAAACTGTGCAGGTCTGCAGCTGCATCACTGCCCATCCTCACCCTTCTGCCCCCAACCCTCACCTCCTTGTACCTCCATTATGTTTTTCCCAATAAAATAATAAAAAAAGACATTCACACTTTTGTTGATTTTTTAAATTGTTTTCTGTTTTCTATCACATGATTTCAGCTCTCAATCTTATGATATCTTTTCTCTTAGATGCTGTGGAAGCAGCTTATTGTTCTTTTCTTAATTTCTAGAGATGTTAAGTAGGTTCTTTTGCTTCTTCTTCTCTTATGTGTTTGCATATTACTATGAACTTTCTGTTGAGAACTGCCTTAGATATATACCAGAGCTTACGTAGTGTTTTATTTTAATTTTCATTTGTTTTGAGAGACACTTTCTTTTATTCCACTTTGTGTTTCTTCTATAACTCAATAATGCTCAAGCAGGGTTTTATTTATATTCCACATTGGTAGTTTTTCTTCTCTATCCTCTTGTTGTTAATTTATACTTTTATAGCATTATAATGTAGGAAAATTTTATTATTTTAATTTTTTGGTCTATTTTGTGTCTTAGTATGTCGTCAATTCTGCATAATGTACCATGTACACTTAAGAATATATAAATTGAATTTTTGTTGAATGAAGTAGCCTGCATATATCCGTGAGGTTGAATTGGCTTATTTTTACCATTCTATTCTCCTGAATCTTTTTTGAGTTCCTTTCAAGTCGACACATCATTTGATGATATTGGTGGATTAGCCTTCTACTCCTCTTTCTTTACTCAAACCTGATAAACTTATGTATTTTTCAGGTCTATCATTTGGTGCATATATGTTTTATTAAATATATATTCACTTGTTCTATTGTGTCTTTAATCATTAAATAGTGTTGTTACTTATCTTTTATGTTGGTTTTCACTAAGAGGTCTATTTTATCAGAGATGATATTACTACTCCTGCTTTCTTGTGGATGGCATTTACTTAGCATTTCCCTTTTGCCTTGTTTCTTGGATGCTTCCTTTATTGGCAACATATTAATATACCTTGAATTTTTATCTATTTTGTAGTCTTTTTCTCTTAATCAATATTTTAAGTCATTCGCTGTGATTATTGACAGGCCACACACTATTATTGTTACTTTGATAGTTCCTTTCTCTGATATTGTTAGTAACTTCAACCCATAAATTTTCCTTTCCTGTCTCTGTGTAAAGGACATTAGTATTTCTTGTAGAGTTGGTCACAAATTTCTTAAGTTTTGCTTTTCTCTAAGTCATCTAATTTTTTTCCCTTCATATATGATGCTTTGCTTGGTAAAGGGCCTCAGCTTGTAATTTTTTTCTTTCAGCCTTCTCATATGTCATCTCAATGTCTTCTTGCCTTCAAGATTTCTGCTGAGAAGTGAGAACTTAATCTAATTGGTTGTCTTTTTTAGGTCACTCGTCATTTTTCTAACAGTGCTATTAATATTTTATCCTTGTCTTTATTTTCTGAAAACCTGATTGTGTCATGTATAGATGGTTTTCTTTGTAGTCAAACCTGGTAGGAGTTTGTTGAATTTCTTTAAAGTGTATTTCCCAATTTTTCATGATATATGAGAAGTTTTCTTCTAGTATTTTTTCCAATGATTTTTTTCCTCCTCCAGTATAAGTGTGATGTTTTATTTGATGGCATCTCACATAATTCACATCTTTTCTTCATTTTTCTTCTGTCTTCTCTGGTATTTTTCCTTTCTTTTTGTAAGTTCTCATCTAAATTCTTGTCTTCTGTCTCACTGATTCTGTGTTGCATCTGTTCTGTTCTGCTTTTTTTGTCCCTCCCTCAAGCATGTTGAAAACGTCTGCATTATTTGTCTTGATATTCTGGATAGTATTTTCATGTTTTATGTTGTTTCTAGTGTAGTATTGGTTGAACTACCTCTGTCTTTCTTTAGTACAATTTCTAAAACCTCAATATTAGTATATTTCTTCTGTCTTTCTAGTTCTGGGATGTTCATTGTGTTCATGAACTGGTCTGTTTATTTAGGAAAAATCTTATTTGGTTCTTCATAATGCTTGAACCTGACTGCTGTTTTCTTGAAATTATGTGAGGGTCTTTTTGGTATGTATGTTGCAGTATCTATTGTGTCTGTCTAGGAAGCTGTCCAATTGTTAACTTTATAACACATGGGTTTGTTGTTGTATTTGATATGATTTACAGAAATTCTATCAATGACAGATCTGAACCCTGTCCTATCATGTACCATTTTCATCATTTCTGAAACACTTGAACTCATTGCTGTAGTCACTGTGTTAGTAGATCTCACTGATGGTCTTCCTACATTTTGATAACTTTCTCACCTTCCCAAGCATGATGTCCCTCTCCAAGGAATAAGTTTCCCTTTTAGTATACTCAAAGTATGTGAGACAAAGCTTTATCATCTTTGTCTCCAAAAGAGCATTCTCGCTGTACTTTCTCCAACACATATTTATATTTTCTTTTGGCAGTTCTTTAAATATCCAGTATTCTTCTTCAACATTATAGCTCAAAAATATCAATTCTTCTTCTACCGTTTTTGTTTATTGCCCACCTCTTGGATGCATAGCTAGTGATGGAAAAAAAATCACTGCCGGAATTAGGCATACTTTAATCTTTAAAGTGACATCATTGCTCTTCAGAAATAATTTAGAGAGGTTCCTAACTACAGACTTGCCCAATGCAATGTGTCTATCGATCCCTTGACAGCTGATAGAAATGGAATACCCTTTCACAATCAATAGACTGTGGATCAAAGTAATATTAAGTAGATGACAATTTCCATTTTTTATCCAATTTTCATGATGTTGTTTATTGTTCTACTAACGAAGATACTTGTCTTCTTGACTTTGAAATGCAATTTATATTGAAATCTACAGTCCTTATTTTCTGCAGCAAGCATTTCAAATTCTCACTTTTATCAAGTAAGTTTGTATCATCTGTACAAGTTGTTTATGAGTCTTTCTCCAATCCTCTTGCCATATTCTTCTTCATAGAGCCCAGCTTTTCAAACAATTTATTCAGCATAAAGATTGAAATATGGAGAAAGGATTTATATGACACAAACCTTCCCTGATTTTAAACCATGCTATGTTCCCTTCCTCTGTCCTATGTTATGTTCCCTTGCACAACAGTTTATTGGTCTAGGTATATATTTTATATGATAATAACTAAAATATCTGAGATTCCTATTCTTCTCAATGTTAACTATAGTTTGTTAAGATCCACAAGGTCAAATGCCTTTTTATAATCGTTCTTCTGGTATTCTTTAGTTTAATCCAGGGTCTAATTGACATCAGCAATAATATTCTTGGTGCCATAACCTCTTCTAAATTTAGCTTAAACTTCTGGAAGTTCTCTATGTACTGTTCTAGCCGTGTGTGTGTGTGTGTGTGTGTGTGTGTGTGTGTGTGTGTGTGATTTTCAATCATATTTTGTTTGCATGTGATAATGATACTGTTTGATAATTTAAACATTCTGTTGGACCACCCTTCTTGAGAATAGGAACAAATATGGATCTCTGCTACTCAGCCAGCTAAGTACCTATACTGCAAATTTCCTGTCACAAACTGACGCTCACTTCCAGGGTTACATCTGTTAGTTAAAACATGTCAACAGGAATTGCATTAATTCTTGAGGGCTTATTTTTTGTCAGTGCCTTCTATGCAGCTTGAATTTTTTCCCTTCATTACCATTGGCTCTTGTTCATATTATACCTTTTGGAACATTTTGGTGGCAACCAATTTTTTTTTTGATACAGTAACTTTGTGTATATATAGTTGCTAGAGGTGCAGAATTTAAACTTTGCATGTGATTCAGTGTCATAATAGAAATTTCCTTGACCCTTCTTTTCCCCTCTTCTCTGATCAGATGGGAAATTTCTCTTCTGGTTGTAAAAGTGGCTCAGGAGGTGCTTCCCTACCTGCTGACTGGTCCCTAGAGGCAGCTGGGCAGAGAGGGTCAGAGTGAACTCATAGGTGGCCAGGAAGACTCTTCCTTCCATGCCAGCTGGTCCTGGGAGGTGGCTGGTTGGGATGGTGGGGATAAGATGCGTTTACAGATGGCCTTTGCCTCACTGATGACTGATCTGAGGCCCTGGAGTTAAAATAAACTCAGACTCATGATGGTCCCACAAGGTATTTCTCCTGCTTTTGGTTTCTTTTTTTAAGGTAGGTGTCCATGTGAAAACAGAGGAGATTCACAGGTAGTACACAGGATGCTGCCCCCGCTGCTTGCTTGTCCCCAAACTGTCATGTTTCAAATCAAGAAATATTTAAGTTCTTCCCACTATTTTCCTTTCTTTTCTATTTTCTCATAATAGAAAGAACTTTAAGTTAAATAGTATAACTAAGAGGAACATTGTAAGAGCCAGTCCTTAGAAAAAGTTATTATGCTGGAAAAAGTGAAAGGTCAGAGAAACTGACTGAAACCTTGCACAAGACTTTCTAGATGAATTGTCACAGTGACTGCATCAATGGACTCAAGCATATCAAAGATGATGAGAATAGTGCAGAATAGGGCAAGCTTCAGATTTTCTGTTCATAGGATCGCCATGAATCATAGGTGACTCAATGGCACCTCACAAAAAAAACAAGAAGAACTTAGAATTTGGACATTTATATATTTGGCCTGAATTTTTCATGACCCTTCAGAGGAATCCTAATTCAAAAACCTAGATTCATGATTTCTGGGTTTCAGCTTCCAGCACTTACTGAACAAATTTAACAAGCTGATACTAACAGTTGAGATATAAGACTTGAGTATACATATTGAAGGTGTCTTCTAGATTTAATGAGAATAATGTAAAGATAATTGAAGGGTTTTGTAGTTTTTGAACAGTTATCTGAAGCTTTATATAACAATTTTTTTAAAGCCTCAAATTCATTACCGTCAAGTAAAAAAACTGCACATAACTAGCACTCCAGTCAGTTTTGGGGAGGTTTTAAATAACACAGGAAGAGAGTGCTCATCTTTCTTTTACTAAGTTGCTGATGAATTTGAATTGTCTGAGAAGTGCCCCCTTTAGGTTAGTACACATTACCAAGATATAGGTTTTAAAAATTCATCCGTTTGTCCTTCTGTTTATTTTATAATATTTAAAGTTTATTTTTTAACATGGTAAAAGATAAGAGTAAACTTGATATCCTTAATACTTATTGCAAGTCTTGATAATATAATATTATAACAGTATGCCAGGGATAGTATCAAACCATTATTTATATACAATACTGATTATATATTTAAAGCTCAAAGCACACAATAAAAAATACTTGTTTTAAAATGTTTGTTTAGGAGCATTCACAGATAAATTCAAACATTATTAAATTTACTTGGTCTCATTTAATGGACAATCTTATTAGGTTCCGATGTGTAATTTGACTTATGAATTATGTCATTTAAACTAATTAATTAATTTTTCTATTCATTGCTTCCTTTTACTTTAATAATAAATTAATTTTTTCACACTAAAAATTCAAATAGTAAAGTATTTTGTGAAGGTATAACAACCAACTTTTTTCATTATTTCAGGTCTACCCATTTGAAATTAGTAGACTAAATATTTAAATAAGAAGTACTAGTGGTGTAGTAGGTTAATTATCAGAGTGCTAAGAAAAATGCAAAGCCACAAGGCACTCTGCAGGAGAAATATGACATCATATCCTCTCATTAAGATTTACAGCTTCAGTACTTACCTGTCAGAACAATTATCATTATCATGAGGGTAGTTTTCCCATGGCGAGGTTCACCCATTGCACTGAATCCTGCAATTTTCCCAAATGTGACACACTCAACTGTAGTAGTGAGGGACAGCATACACATTATATCCAATGGGGGAAAAATTTTACAACCTCAGAAACCCAATTAAGGATCACGTGAGTTATAAAATGCATCTCAGTTTTGTTTTAGTTTAATATTTAAAGGGACCAAACATATAAAATTATGTTGTATTTTGACAAATATTACGAGACTGTTTTCTTTTGAAAATAATGAGATTAATTAGAAGTTTGATATTTTCTATAAGCAAGGAGGAAGCACCAAAATCATAAAAATATAAGTAATAAAGGAAATGTAACTATGAAAATCACAAAATACAAACATCAATTTTCCTGAAAATACCATATAACTAAGATTGGAATAGGAACTCCATAACACTTCCATAGCTGTTGTACCCGTAATCGTTGTTTTTAAATAAAGACGAACTTGAAATGAAATTTTTTTTTAAAAATGACCATTTATTTTGATCAAGATCAAATTTGATTAAGGACATGCTTACTTGCACAATGTCTATGTGAGAGTTCACACCTGTGTCATTAGAACAGAAGGGTGTTGATTTCACCACATACTTGCCAGGGACCAGATGTTACTAAATGTCTGATAAACAACAACAGAAACAGGACCATCTCATGATTTTATTTCTACTTTCTGCATGGTTAGTAATTTAAGGCTTTTTCATTTTTCATTTTCCATTTCTGATGTGACTATTCACATTATCTGCCTACCTTTTTTGACTTGTTTACCTTTTTCTTAGAAGAATCTGGAAGAATATGAAAATCTTTAACAGCCATAGATGTTTCAAATGTTTTCTTTTGTAAAGGGTAAAATTAACATAGTTATATATTCAATAGCAAAAACACAGCAAAAGTGTATGGAATATAGTTAGTGGAACATTTCACCCCATTTTGGAGGTAGCTATTTTCTTTCTGAACCATGGCATTGTTCTTCACACTGCAGCATATGCCTTTCTCATTCTACACACTTCATGCTTAGCATGGGCTTTAAATAATTCTTTAGAAATCCTATTTCATAAAATAGGCTCCTTTGGATAACATTTTACTTAATGCCATGCATGAAGGCCAGAAATAGCTATTTATATAATCATTGATTTTAATCTATTTAGAACAAAAAAAGATGACTATTTTGTAGAGAACTTGAAACTGGTGTTTGTCTTTTTGCTGCTCTAATACATGTCCCACTAGGCCAACTGACAGCATCATTATGGATGGCAAAGATATTGAGATTGTTAGCAGTTTTAGTTTGCTTGGCTCCACAATCAACACTCTTGGTACCAGCAGCCAGGAAATCAAGAGGCAAATTGCACTGGGAAAGTCGGCTGTAAGGGACCTTTCCAGAGTACTGAAGAGCAACGACGTCAGACTGGAGACTAAGGTGCATCCGATCCAGGCCATAGTCTTCGCAATTTGTTGCTATGCCTCAGAGAGCTGGGCAATGAGTAGGGATGATAGAAAAAGATTTGATGCCTATGCGCTGTGGTGCTAGAGAAGAATGTTGAATATACCATGGACTGCTAGGAGAACAAGAAGGTTTATCTTGGAAAGGGTAAAACCAGGCTGCTCTTTGGAGGCAAGGATTCTGACATACTTTGGACATGTTTCAAGGAGGGAACAGTAGTCCTTGGAGAAGGACACCATGTTTGGAAGTTTAGAATGACAGCACAAGAGAGGAAGACCCTCTATGAGAAGGATTGATTCAGTGATAGGGGTTATGGGAGCAGGTGTGTCAGAAACAGTGAGGTTGGCACAGGATAGAGCAGGCTTGGGCTTTTGTACAGAGGGTCTCTATGAGTTACAACCAACTTGATGGCACATAAAGAAACAAAAACAAATACATGTGCACCTGTGCATGTGTGTGTGTGTCTTTACACTCCTCTTATTTTTAACATCAATCATTAAGTAGTATATTTAAAAATCTAAACTGCAACGTTTATAAAGTAATTTTTAAACCATCAGTGCCTGTAATCTGATAAAGAAAAAGTTCAGTGATTAGAAAGGTGATATATTTTGCTTCATATGTTACAGCTAGTATTTATATTGTCAACATTATAAACTAATAAGCCTTCTCAATGACAATATGAAAAGATAAAAGAAGATTAGAAATATTATTCAAGGTGATAATCTGAAATACCTATACATTTAGATCAGTGGCATATCTACCATATCATAGAACATTTTGGAATTATTTTTAGTGACTAAAAAAGAGACATAATCACACTTAATGTATTAATGCTAAAGCGCATGTTATAGTTTGCTATCTGCTTATTCAAAAACGAATGAGATTTACATCTGTACGCTGCCTACATTTACTGCCTCCACTGCAAACAGTTTTGGTAGTGTGTGGCATTGTCTTTACTTTGAATGCTCATTAAGGCTTAGAACAAGTTCTTTCTCCTATTTGAACACATTATATACTCTGTCAAGCACATGGGGAAAAATCTCCAAATTCATTCTGGCTGTAAAAATAATTTTCATACATTAATTCCAAAACGTTTAAAATAATGGCAGCAATACTAAGGTAAGTGCATAGTTTCTAGACAGGATATTGGAAACATACAGCATTCATTTGGATGTAAAAATTGGCAAGTTTGTTGGAACCAGAAAGTCCCTTTATTCTGACATGGTTTTGGCAGAAATAAGCACAAAATGTGTCTAGTCTAGGAGGTGAGCCATGGCAGTCACAGACAGGGATGGCTATGGCTCAATATCCCAATCTGATGCACAAATACCATTGTGAACTAGTATCTTTCATTGTTACAAGTATAGAATAATCTACTCTTGCAGAGATGTGGAAAAACTAACAAGAATATACAATGCAGCACAGAGAGATCAGAGAAGGGCTTCTCTGCCATTATGACAATCATAATGGCCTGCAAAACTGAGATAAACACTTAGGCACTCATTAAAAAATAAAACAAAACCTCAAACTCATTGGATCAACTCATAACTAACTCTTCAGTGGGATTTGGAAGCTGTAAATAGTGTGGAAGGATGTTGCCTATCTTTGTTCCACTGAGCTGCTTGTGGATTTGAGCTGCTGGTAAGAAAGGCATCACCACTGTCTGGGCAGCACTACTTCCTACAGACTATACAACTAGAGCTCCAGTCAATACGTATAGTATAATAAAATCCCAAATTAAATAGATTTGTTGATGATTTCTTATTGACCCTCTAAACTAAGTCAGTGGTAGGAATACTAATTTAAATCTCTACAGGAGCACAATAAAACCCTTCGATTGAGATGAGTTGAGAAACTCAGAACATTGTCCAAAATCTGTCCAACGATCCCAAATAAGTGAATACAGATGACACTTCCATTCAAGAGCAAGTTCTGTGATGATGTTACTATTGTGTACCATACAGTTGAAACAGACTCCTAGCTGACCCTCTGGCAGGTTTTCAGAAACAGTAAATCTCTTAAGAAGAGATTGCCCATCTTTCTCCTGCCAAGTAGCTGGGCTGGTAGCCTTGAATTCCATGCCGTAGGGATTGCAGTGCAGCTTTTTCCACTAGAGATGTTCAAAATCCATGTTTTCCATTATTACAGATGTATTAACATATTATTTTAAACTGAAAATTAGGTTAATTTTATAAAACAGAAAAGTAGATTAAAATTAGATTAATTTTATAAAACAGATTAATTTTATAAAGCAGAAAATTAGATTACTTTTATAAAACAGAATGAATGGGAATGATTTTATGAAATACAATGTGAATGAAGGATAGTGTAAAACACAAAGTATATGAACTTTGTAAGCAATTCAATACAAAATAAAAATTGAAAAATACTTCAAAATTAATTTCTTTAGTTTTGAGAGAAAAAAATTTACTGTATTAAAGGATAGATATGATCTACATTGCTGTAACTCTTTTCAAGAGTAGTGGCAAAGATGGGGTAAAAAAGGGAAACTTCAACTGCCAACAACAGAGTCAAATTGTTTGCATCTTGTGCAAGGTGTCCCTGTAAAATTATGCTTATTGTGCATCCTACTACTTTGTTCATTTTCTCAGTCATTGCCATTATGTTGGAACTAACCTGTAGAAGACCCTCCAGTGGAATCTTAAAGGAAGTGGAGTGGACTGTCCATCTTTCTCCCACTTAAACTCTAATTTCATTTTAGATAGAGAAATGTATAATCTGTCACGGAAAACACAATTCTAAGTTAGAAGGAAAAACAAAACCTTTCTTTTTACACAGAAGTGATGTTAATGGACCAAAAGGTCGCAATCAAAGGAGGAAATATAGCTTGAAATTTTGGAGTTGTACCAATACCAGTCAGAAAGTTTTGAAATTTAAAGAATAAGAAAGACTGGTTGCTTTTGTTCAATGCCAGGTTGTCAGTCCTAACTCATAGAATCAATGGGTCCTAATGTGGCACAGGATGAGGCAGAGCTTAGATCCAACTTTCATAGGGTCACAATGATTGTAGTCAACTTAATAACAATAACAGCAATAACTAGACAAAAATGTTCAAATGCCTGCAATCAAAGCACAATAGAGACAAAGATAGATGTTATTAAGAAAGCCACAAGTATGGAATATCTAAGAGACAAACCTAGAAAAGAACCATAGATATGTAATTACTATCCTAGGTAGGTAGATAGAGTCAAAGACAGGAGTAATTTCAATGATAAAAGAATCACAAGTCTCTAAAATAGTTTATCATGATTTATCCACCAGAACTCCTCTTGATGTGGCTATCCCGTTCCCATGTAAATCTTGGGCTTTTTTTTCCTCTTATTTTTACACCTGCCCTCCTTACACCATCTTTCACAAGTCCAGAGAATCTTGAGGTGGTTTTGTCCAACAGCCTTTAGCAGCAGCATGCTGGGATGAAGCTCTGAACTACCTCTGGCCCCACCCTCAGTGAGAAAGGAGCAGCACACTAGCCTCACCACACCTGCTGGCCCAGCTCCTCACTGATCTCCAAGAAGGGCATTTACTCAGCTTGGCTTGGGTCCAGGCTCGACTTGTAATAGGGTCCACTTGCACTAGTGCTCTATAGCAAAGAAGAGCTCACTTTTTGCTGGATTCTGTTTCCACTCTGGTCCCCAGGGTTTTGCTTCCCTAGGGTCAGGCTGGGCCTTTTTCAGGGGTTCAAGGAGTGAGCAAGAGATCTGGGCAGTAGCTGTAAGATTATGCTCTGTGATGCTTGGCCCTGATGCCATCTGCCTCAAAAGAGGTCCACGTTGCCCTCATTCCCGCTGCAGAGGATACCTGCCTAAGCCAGGACTCTCTTGGTCACCCCTGATTCAGCTCTGTCCTCTTTATCCCAGTGGGAGCAGCAGCTTCACCCAGGTTTCCCCCTGTGCTCACTTGATGTTTATAATAACCAAAGCATTCCCCACCTTCAGAATTGCTGGCCTCCACTCCTTCTTCCTTCTTTTTTGTGGGGAGGGAAGGCACCAAGGGCCTGCCAAACAGCTGGGACTCACAGGGAGAGTGACAATACATAATGTACCTGTTTTTTGTTTGTTTGTTTGTTTGTTTATTTGTTTGTTTTTTTTATCGATGTAAAAGTCCACCTCCAAATCTTTTTGTTCTTCCTAGACCTAGACATTACACCTCCTACCTTGCCTCTACCCTTGCCTTGTGTACCTGGCTCCCAGGTCCCAGGAACACCACACACATCATTTTGTTCCCTTGCACATAGTAGGATAAAGTCCTCACATCCTAATCCCTCAGTGGCACTGACATTAAGTAGTTGTAGGGAAGTCCGTTTCAGGGTACTTCAAAGTGGTCTTCTCTCTTGACCATGTTGTTACATGCTATCAAGTCGAGTATGACCCATAGCAACCATATGAACAACCGATATGAACCCTGTCCTGTCATGTGCCATCCTCACAGTTACTGACATACTGTAGCCCGTTTAAGCAGTCACTAAATCAATTCATCTGCTTAAGGGTCTTTCTCTCTTTCACCAACTCCATGGCTTTCTGAGTATCATGTCCTTCTCCAAGGAATAGTCTTTCCTAGCCAGGAGTATGTAAGGCATATCTTTTTCATCTTTGTCTTGTAAGAGTACTCTTACAAGAGTACTGTACTTTCTGACTGTACTTTCTCCAAGACATATTTGTTTGTTCTTTTGCCAGTTGGTCCTATGTTCTGTACTCTTCTCTAACACCACAACTCAAAGACATCACATTTTCTTCTGTCATCCTCATTCATTGTACAGCACTCTGATGCATAGTAAGTGATTGGAAAGACCATAGACTGAATCAGATGCACCTTAGTACTCAAACTGACATCATTATTCCTCAATAATTTGGAGAGGTCCCTAACTTCAGACTTTCCCAGTGCAATATGTTTCCTGATTTCCTGACTGCTGGTACAAAGCATGTTGACTGTGGATACAAGTAAGGTGAAGTTGTTGATAGTTTCAAACTTTTCTCCATCTATCATGATGTTGCTTATAAGTCCAGTGGTAAAACATTTTGTTTTCTTGACATTGAAATGCAATCCACACTGAATACTGCAGTCTTTGATCTTCTGCAATAAGTGCTTTTAGACCTCCACACTATCAACAAGCAAGGTTGTGTCATATGCATAATGCAGCTTATTGCTGAGTCTTCTTCCAATTCTTTTTCATAGAGTCCAGCTTCTCAAATAATTATCTCAGCATACAGATTGAATAGATGTGGAGAAAGACTACAGCCCTGATGCATAGCCTTCTTAATTCTAAACCATGTCGTTTTCCCCTGCTCTGTACACACAACAGCATTTTGGTCTAAGTATAAGTGTGAGCTCTGGAATTTCCATTCTTCTCAATATTAACTATAACTTGTTATGAATCACACAGTCAATAAAGCACAAATAGATATTCTTATTTACCTCTTTAGTTTAACCTAGGTTCAATTTGACATCAGAATGGTCTTTGGCTCCATAGCCTTTTCTAAATTCTGCTTGAACTTTTGATAGTTACTTATCTATGTACTGTTCTACCCTTTTTTGAATGATCTTTAGTAGTATTTTGCTTCCACATGACATTAATAATATTGTTTCATAGTTTCCACATTTTATTTGTTCACCTTTCTTGGGAATGAGGACAAATATGGACCTTTTCCAATCCATTGATCAGACAGCTATCCTCCAAATTTCCTGGCATAGACTGGTGAGCAGATCCAGGGAATCTGCTAATTAAAACAAGTCCATGGGTATCCCGTCGAATCCTGGGATCTTATTTTTTACTAAAGCCTTCAATGCAGCTTTGTCTTCCTCCCTCATTATCACTGACTCCTATTCATATGTTTGTGGTCCTTGTTGTTGTTGTGTACCATTGAGTCAGAACCAACACAAAGTTGACCATCCAGTGGGTTTTCAGAGGCACTAATTATATAGGACACGATTACCCATACTTCTCCCACAAAAGGGCTGATGGATTCAAAATATGTGCCTTCGGGATTACAGCACAGATTCTTACCACCAGAGCTGACATTTTTCAGTGTTTGTTAGTTCTTTACAGGACAGTGATTCTGTATATTACCTCCATCTTCTTTTGATGTTTTCTGTGTCATTAAATATTTTGCACATTATCGTCTTTCAATATTGTGACATGAGGCTTAAATTTGTTTTTCAGTTCTCTCATTTTGAGAAATGCAGAATGAGTTCTCTTTTTATTCTCCAATACCAGCTTTCTGTACATTCCTTTAAAATACTTTGTCTTCTCAAGCTGCCCTTTGAAATCTTCTGTTCAGCTCTTTAAGCATATTTTTCCTTTGTTTTGGCTTCTCAATGCTCTACTGTAATTTTTAGAAGACTCTTCTGACATCCATTTCTGCTTTTTCTTTCTCTTCTCTCTTGTAATGACCTTTTTCTTTCCAATCTGGTCTTTGACCTTTGGTTTTCAATGCTTCAAACATTCTCAAGTTGATCTTGAAGTTTAAATATAATAGATTCAAGAACATATCTTGGTTCTCTTATTTCAATTTTCTTTTGTCTCAATTTGAACTTGATATGAGTAAATTATGGTCTGGCCCAGCGTCCATCCCTGGCCTCGTTTTAACTGTTGATATTGAGCTTCTCCAACAATTCTTTCACAGACATAGTCAATCTGATTCCTATTCATTTCATGCATAAAACTTTGGTAATGGGAAAACTCTAATTAACTGTATCAATTTGGAGCTGAAACCCTTCTTTTTATAAATCTTTTTGTATTTTATATTGGTTTGCTTACAAAGTTTATATACACTGTGTTTCACACTATCCTTCATTCACATTGTTTTTCATACTATCATCTCCATTCATTATATTTTCTAAAATTAATCAACATTGACTATGCCTACCATTGCCCTGACTTTCTAGATCCCCACTGGATCTTTCCCATTTTCTTCACTCATTTACCCCTCCATTCATAAAATTGTGTGACCCTATGATTTCTCCCTTGCCAATCCTCTTTGCTCTTCTCCTATTCTCTTTCACTTGGATCTTCATACACATTTTACTAGTCTTATTTCTACATTTACAATAATGTTCTTATACAATATTTGTCCTTAGGAGACTGAATTAGTTCATTCAGCATAATGCTCTCCAATCCCTCCCAATTTAGGTAGTAATTTTCAAAATTGCTACTCCTGAGTGTGTTGCATAGTATTCCATCATTTGAATGTACCACATTTTCTCAATCCATTCTATTGTGGTTAGACATTTGGGATGTTTCCATGTTCTTGGGATGGTAAACAATGCTTCTATGAACATTGGTGTTCAAATCTCCATTTCCATCTCAGTTTTAATTTATTTCAGGTTTATTCCAGTGGAGTAGCTGGGTCATATGGAATTTCTATGTTCAGCTTTTTGAGGAAACATTAAATTGCCTTCCAGTACCATTTTATAATCCACCAACAGTGTATGAACGTTCCTATCTTGTCATATCCTCTCCAACATTTATTGCTTGCTGTGTTGCTAAACTTTGCCTGTTAAACTGCTAAGGGATGAGATGGTGTCTCATTGTGATTTTGATTTGCATCTCTATTATTGCCAGTGATTTTAAGCATTTCTTCGTGTGTCTGTTGGCCATGCAAATATTTTTCTTCTGTGAAAAGTATTGCCATGTCTTTTGTCCAATTTTTAAATTGGATTGTATGTCTTTTCCTTGTGGTGACTGTGTAGCATTCTGTAAACGTTTGTTATGAGACCCTTGTCTGAGATAATATTGCCAATTTATTTTTCCCTGTCAGTAGGTTTTGTTTTCACATGGTTGGAAAAAGATTTTGATGCACACAGGGATTTATTCTTCAAAAGGTCCCATTCATCAATTTTATCGTCTTCTTACTGTGTGTCACACAAAAATCAACTCAAAGTAAATCAGAGGCCTAGTGGTAAAGCCCAAAATTATAAAGATGAGACCAAGTAGGACCAAGTTTAGAAGGTCCAGCCCGTGGCACTAAAAGGGTGAAGTTGAAGTCTTTGATTTTTCTTCCTCCTCCTATTTAGTACCTATATTCTAAACATTAGTCCAAATAACCATTTTTACTTGGGGAAAAAATAATTTATGATTATTTAAGAAGAACAACAATAATTTATTCTTGAATTATACAAGTAGATTGGATAAAAATACTTAGCAGCTCATTTAGAAAGACATAGAAGTAAATGGTAAATTGTTGTTGCTGTTATGTACCATCAAATTGAGTATGACTCAAAGCGACCCTACCTTTCACAATAGCTAATCACAAGATTAAATACTTGGGAATAAATTTAACCAGAAGTACAAAGGACCTTTTCCAAGAAAATTACAAAACAT
>NW_006399869.1:8706549-8713434 GCF_000299155.1 Elephantulus edwardii
ACAATGAATGAGTGGAAGCCCAAAATCTCTGTAAATGTTTATGAAAATTAATAAAATATAATTATAGAAAAAAAAAAGAGTTGAAACACCTTTTGGGATTTCCAAAGCTAGACTATGGAGTGGCCATGAATTAGAACCACGGATCTTGTGTTTGACAGCCTAGGTAATAATGGCTGCACCTCCAGGGCTCAGAATAACTTATATAATATAAGAACTATGATTATATGTGAGAAAAGTAACAGAATTTTGCACAATTACAGTAAAGGTTTTTTTTGTTGGTTTTTTTTTTTTTAGTCAGAAGGGTAGAGTTAAGTATTTATCTATTAAATGTTCTTTAGATACTCATTTTTCTTCCATTTAAGTTAGCAGTAAAGGTGTTTTTACATACTTGAGGTTTGATAAAGATGTCTTTCTCATCACTATTGAGCTGGAATCAACTGTAAATCCCATGGGACAACATTGTCCCTCTTTCTCCCAGAGCTATTGGTGGTTTAGAATTGTTAGAGAAGAGTGGCCTTTGTGTTAGTAGTACAATCTTCTACAGACTATGCCACTAAAGCTCTGTCAGATATAGTCATATCATTTTCTTTTGTCAAGGTAATTAAAACAGACACTGGAAACATCCCTTCTATAAGGGATTTAAACCTACTAGAAGGTTTAAGATTTGGCTGACAATTCAGCACATTCCCATTTCCCATTTAGGCAATTATAAAAACATCAAAATAGGGCTCTTTAATACTTAATCCCAAGTAATAACCAGGTAGCACAGATGCTTCTATTTAATCCATGTTAAAGATATAATGAAAAAATTAAAGTTATATTTTTTTCCCTTTTAAGATTTGGTGATTGTTTTCTGTTTTATCCTACCTTAATTATCTCAAATAATTCAATGTCCTTCTATGAAAGAAACACTCTTTAGAAACTGCAATTTGCTAAGTGGATATTTGTTACAAATGTTTAAAAATTAATTCAGATTATTTGATTGAAATATATTTTACAGATGCCATGATAATGATGATAATTATTAATAATATATGTTACTGTAACTAGGTCTAGCTATATTTTACTTTATTTATACATTTTAGGTGTCCTCTAATCTATATTGAAGACTTCACATGGAATATCAATTTGCTTTATTTTCATTATTGCTTATACTGGATTTTCAAAACTTATAATAAAATATTCCAGTTGTATTAACAATTACATAAATAAGAATCTCAGATGGTCTATGGTTAAGGGGTTGCATTGCCAATCCAAATACAGGTGGTTCAAACTCACCAGTTGCTCCAGGAGAGAAAGATGGACAATCTGCTAACCTCCTCCTAAAAGTGAATTACACTCTCTAAAATACAAAGGGGTGGGGATGCAGCTACAAATCTTTTCAGATTCAATGGAAATGAACTCCTTTTCTCCTCTTATTTTTACATAAATAAGCTGTCAATAAGTAGACTCTGACTTACATGTCTATCCTATGTTGGCTCCTTCACAGTACATTGGATGTTGTTGTTGTTAAGTGTCATTGAATCGAGTATGACTCCAGGTGACCCTATGAACAATAAGTCTGACCCCTGTCTTATCATGTGCTATCCTTATTATCCCTGACACACTTGAGCCCATTCCCATAGTCAAAGTAACAATTTATCTCATTGAGGATCTTCTTCTCATTAGCTTACACTCCACCTTCCCAAGCATGATATCTGTCACCAAGGAACAATCTCTCCTAAAAATATGTATTACATTTCAACATCAGGTATAAAGAAGTGCTCATAATCAGTCCAATAGGCAACATCATAATAGATGGAAAATAATTAAAACTATTAATTCTTTAACCTTGTTTTGATCTACAATTAACATGCTTTGTACTAGAAGTCAGGAAATTCAGAGCTGTATTGGTATGGGCAAGTTTGCTATCAGGAGGCTCTCTAAAATCTTAAAAACAGTGGTATACGCCAACGTTCATAACAGCATTATTCACCATCACAAGAACATGGAAATAGCCAAAATGTCCAACCACAATTGAATGAACTGAGAAATTATGGTACAGTCACACAATGGAATACTATGCAGCATGCAGGAGCAATGAACTTGTAAATTACTACCTAAATTGGGAAGGACTAGAAAGCATTATGCTAAGTTAACAAACTCATTCCCATAAGGCCAAGTTCTACTTAAGATCATTTTTGTGAAACGTATATGAGGATACAAGGAGAGGAGGGAGAGACAAGAGAGAAGAGGGGTGTTAGGTCGGAGTTAATCATAGGGTAACACAATCTGATGAGTGGAGGGTTAAGTAGGTAAAGTAAATGGGAAAGATCCAATGTGAAAAACAATGTATATGAACTTTGTAAGTAAACCAGTATAAAAGTAATACTTTCTTTTAAAAAAAGGAAAAAGCAAAAAACAATGGTATACTTAAATATCATCTCACCACGGAAGCACTGGCAAAGTTTAGCAGTCAGCAAGCAATAAATGATGGAGAGGATATCAAGAGGATTGGAGAGCTGGGAAATCTCACACACTGTTAGTGGGATTGTAAAATGGTACATCTACTCAGAAAGATAGTTTGGCATTTCCTGAAGAAACTGAACATAGAAACTCCGTATGACACAGCTATTCCGCTACTAGGAATGTACCCCAAGAAAACTAGAACTTAGACACAAATGGGTATTTGTACACTAGTGTTAAATAGCAGCATTATTCATTATCTCAAGAACATGGAAGCCAACTAAATGACCACCCAAAACTGAATGGACTGAGAAATTATGGTACATTAACACAGTAAAATGCTATGCATCATTCAGGATCAATGATTTTGAAAAATATTACATAACTTGAGAGAGACTGGTGAGCTTTATGTTGAAGGAAATAACTCAGTATCCTAAGGACAAATACTACATAAGACCATTATTTTTAAAGTAGAAATATAACTAGTAAAACATGTACGAGAATTCAAAGGGGGAAGGAGGGAGAGCAGAGGAGTGAGCATGAGTACAGAGAAAAATCACAGAGTTGCCCAATTTGGTGGGTAGAGGAAGGGAAGAAAGAAAGTGGAAAAAATCTGATGGGGACCTGAAAAGACAGGTTAATGGTAATCATAGTCCAGATATGATTAGTGTTACAATACATAATGAATGGAAATGACTGCATGAAACACAATGAAAATAAAGAATAGCATGAAACTCAATGTACCCGAACTTTGTAAATAAATATAAAATTATTATGTATTCCTTTTTTTATAAAAGAGCAGTGGTGTCAACTTGAAGACTAACATGCACCTATTCCAGGACATTTTTTTTAAATTATTTGCTATTTATCTGAGAGGTGGACCCAATGAATAAGAATGACTGAAGAGTAATTAATGCTTTTGAGTTTTTGATAATAGAAAAGAGTGTTGAATATACCATGAATTGCCAAAAGAACATGTCTTGGAAAAGGTGCAAACAGAGTGGTATTTGAGAACAAGAATGGCAATGCTTTATTGGGCCATGTTGCTAGGTGAGGCCATTCCTTGGAAAAGGATATCATGCTTGGAGAAGTGAAAAGTAAATCAAAAAAAGACTCCTTGTGGTGTGGATTGACGTGATGACTACAGCAATGTGTGTCAGAGATGATGAGCATGGCTCGGATAGGACAGGATTCTGGTTGTTCAAAGAGTCACTACGACATCTAACAACATGTTTGTTGTTGTTAAGTGCCATTGAGTCACAGTCGACTCATAGCGACCCTATGAAGGAGAGTCCTCAATGCTTGGGTGCCTTTCATCGTCTCTCCAGGTTCATAGGGTTTCCAGAGGGAAGCTATTATGGAAGTGGATGCCACTCCTCCTTCTACATGTTTAAAGTATGTGAAATGGAGCTTTGCCAACTTTGTCTCCAAGAAGTACTCTCATGAAACTTTCTCCAAGATATATCTGTTTGTTCTTTTGGCAGTCTATGGGATATTTAGCAAGAAATTCTCCTATCATCCCTATTCATTGTCCCATTCTTAGACACATAGATTGGGGGGGGGGAGTATGATTTGAATCAGGCACACCATAGTCCTTACACTGACATTATTGCTCTTTAGGCTTTTTTTTAGGACTTAGGAGAGATTTTTTTACAGCAGACTTTGCCAAGGCAATCAATTTATCTCCAGAACTCTGGACAGCTTTACCAAGGGAGTTGGTTATAGATAAAATAATTGACACTTTTTGGTCCTTCTTTATCTATTATGATATTGTCTATTGGCCCCGTGTTGAGGAATTTTGCCTTCTAGATATTGAGATGTAATTCATATTGAAGGACTGAAATATTGCAATCCTCAATATTTTGTAACAATTGCTTGAAGTCCTCCTTTCTAGGATACAGAGGACTTTCTTCTTCATTTCTTAACCACTTAAGATATGCCACATATGGGGATAATGCATTGCCTAATGTATATGATTATTTATTAAAGAAAATTGACTACTACTGAGTAGATTGTCAAGGTGAAACTCTATCCTACAGTACTTTCAGTGGTTGAGGTTTTTGGTGTTTGTCTTTCTTTTAGTACAGCTCTGCATGTTCTCAAACAACCAACTTTAAAGCTTCCTGAAATCAGTCAAAGGAATATGTGTAGGAACTTCCTCCCTCCCACATACAGCGTGCTCTCCCACACCCCCAGAGGTACATTTCACACATATGCACATACATCTAATCATTATTTTGTCTTTGTAAATAAACAAAACACAAAACCTAAATATTGATAATTGTGCAACTAAATCCCTACGATAACAATATTTTTAAATCTTTACTCCCATTTCTCCCACATATGTTGTCCCCCCTGGCTCCTTGCTTCTGCCCATGTGCTGTTCTCTGTGCTCCAAGATTTGAAGGTGGTCTTGAGCCGATTAACAACTGGGATGATTGGCAGCATCATGATAGACAATGAAGAGACTGAGATTGTTGACAGCTTCAGTTTGCTTGGCTCTACAATCAATACTCTCGGTACCAGCAGCCAGGAAACTAAAAGACGAATTGCATTGGAAAAATCTGCTGTCAGAGACCTCTCCAAAATACTGAAGACCAACAATATTGTCTAGAGATTAAGGTGAGCCTGATACAGGCCATGGCCTTTGCAATTACTTGCTCTACATCAGAGGGCTGGACAATGATTATGGATGACAGAAGGAAAGTTCATGCCTCTGAGCTGTGGTGCTGGAGAAAAGTATTAAATGTACCATGGACTTGCTAGGAGAACAAAAAAGTTCATCCTGGAGAGGGTGAAGTCAGGTTGCTCCATGGAGGCAAGGATTCTGAAGCTTCCTCTGACATACTTTGGACATATTGTAAGGCAAGACCAGTCCTTGGAGAGGGACGTCATGCTTGGGCGGGTGGAGGGACAGCACAGAAGAGGAAGACCCTTGATGAGATAAATTGATTCCATCACTGAGGTAATGGTGACAGGGGTGCTAGAGACAATAAGATTGACAAGGAAAAGAGCAGGGTTTAGAGCTGTTGTACATAGGATCGATATGAGTTGCAGGCGTCTCGACAGCACATAACAACAGTAACTCCCATTTAAATTATAATCTATTAAAAAAGAAATTATATAAGATTGAGCTCTGTGAAAGGGATTATATGTAACAAAATAAGTCAACAAAGAGCCCTAGTAATTGTTAAATGCTTGACTGTTAAATAAAACGTCAGTGATTTAAATCTCCAAGTCATTTCCATGAATATGACAACCTTGTAAACTGTATGAGGAGGTTGCATTCAAATAGGGTCACTATTAGTTAAAAAATCAAGCCAATGGCACCTAAGAACAGCAATACAACAATGTTTACGAATATCATAAAACCAGGTTCTTCACTGGCTTATTTGGGTTGTTATGAGTCACAATCAACTAGAACGTCACAATTTCAAATAACTTAAGCTATTTCTAACTATTCCTGATTAATTTCTATTTAATTGTTACCACATATACAGACTACTCACGTTGAAAGCAAATTGCCACAAGTTTTACTGTTTGACTTCACCTTCAGTTCTGTATAGTGAGAAATGTAGATAAAAATACACTTTAAAATTTTGAAAGATTCTACACAGAAGAGAAAATATGTCCTTCAAAATCTCTACGAATTGCTCTGTTCTGTATCCCATGACAAATTTTGTCCTTGGTACAAAAAGAAAAATGGATTATTTGTGTCACATTAACTTATATGAAAAAGTATTTTATCCAGGAATACCGAATTAAGGTTGCGTAGAGAAGTGTACTCGGGGTGGGGGTGGGTGGGGGAAAGGGATGGGGGAATTGTATACTAATGAAGGAATTTTTTTTTTCTTTTTCTTTTCAGAGAGGGGACCGAACTGGTGGGGAGGGGTGGGCAGGGAGAAAAGTGCAGCAATGAATTAATGGAAATGCAAAACCTTTGTAAGTGTCTATTAAAATTAATAAAAAAGAAAATAAAGTATTTTATCCCTAAATTGGAAGTGAACCACTGTAAGTGTTCATTAAAATTATTAAAATAAAATCTTAAAAAAAAAAGCAAGTAGTTCAAATCTACAAGTTTCTCCTTTGGAGAATAATGTGGCAGTCAGCTTTCTTAAAGGTTACAGTTTTGTTTTGTTTTGTTTTGGGGGGGGTAAATTTATTAGTAATTTCAATGAAAATTTACAGAGACTTTGGATTTCCATTCATTCATCGTTGTACTTTTCTCCCCTCCCAACCCTCCCCCCAGTACACTACTCTCTTGGAAAAGTAAAAGAAAAATTCTTTCATTGTTTTACAAACCCTCCCCCAGGTCCACTCCACTATGCAGCCTTCGCTCTGGACTCCTGTCATGGCAAAAATACTTAATCACAGTTTTTTAAACAGAGTAGGTTTTTCGCCTGTAGAGTTGCTCTGAGCAGAATGGACTCAAACATAATG
>NW_006399869.1:8713534-8749757 GCF_000299155.1 Elephantulus edwardii
CATATTTATTTTGGATTTTTAGTAAATATTCTTTTTTATTAATTGCTTTCAGTTTAAAGCAATGGCAATGTATCATTAGCACCAATAAAAGCAAAAGAAAGAAATCAAGAAAAGACAAGGATACAATGGAAAAGATCATCATTGTTAATTATTTTCTCAAAATTTGTTTCTACACTAAAATATAACTATGAATCTCTGAAACAAGCATAGAACTTTTTTAAACATACAAGATTATATTACAATAACCATAACTTTTGAAACATATTCAAGGACAGTAAATGTTAAAATAAAAACCAACTTTTATTTTATTTATTTTACATATTTCAACACCTTTCTATCTCTTTGCAAGAACAAAACTGCATTTCATTAATTATTCATAAATTTTATGAAAATCTTAACAAATGAATAAACTAAGAAATAAAGAGGGTTTTTTAAAATACAAATAATCATTTTTAAGTACAGGGAAAAAGAGGAAGATCCTCTATGAGGTGTATTGATTCAGTGACTGGGTTAATCAAGTTAGGAATGTCAGACACAGTGAGATTGACACAGGACAGAATTCTCTTATCTGGAGGAGAAGGTTAACATTATCTGGACAATTTTTGAAATCTTGTGAGATATTAGTCATCTAGTAGACAAGCAGAGAAAAAGCATGTGCCCCGCCCAAAAAAAGGAAAAACCAAGAGTAACTTAAATGTAAACAAAAGTGTAGATTAAAGATTATGACTGAAGTAAATAAAGTTATGAGGATTAAAAACTACATCTAAAGATGTAAATACATTGATGACATGTAACTATTTTTTTCTTTCTCTAAAGTATACACTATCCATATTTTTCTTAATCCATTAAAATTCATGTCATTGCAGAAAAAGTATGCTTGATTTAAAATATATTATTTAAATTAAGAAATTTAAATTATACAATGATAAGAACTATGATAATAAGCCACAAATATGAGAGCACCCTACCTTACTAGTTTTATAAACTCTCTTTCATTTTCTTTTCAGTAAAATAAGGAAAAACTTAATGTCCTCTTAAATTACTTGGACTAGTGATCAAGGAAGGAATACCATATACAAGTTATTTGCATGAATATTCTATCTGTTATTCTGAGGATTGAAGTACAATACTATTGAAAAGTTTCCAGTATTTCAGTAATCATCATTTTCTAGTTTTAATTATTTGGGAAAAAATCTGGAGAATTGACCTATAATACACAAGGAAATGAAGTCAATTCAGTGTTCTGAGATTCCCATTCTTCTCAATATTAACTGTAATTTGTTATGTCTACTCAGTCAAATGTTTTTGCAAAATTGATTAAACATAGTTAGACATTATTCTAATATTCTCTACTCCCACTCAGGATCCATCTGACACCAGCAATGACAAACTTGGTGCCATGATTTCTTCTGAATTCAACTTGAAGTTTGGCAGTTCTTTGTCTATGTATTGTTCTAGAAATCTTTGAATGATCTCCAAGAGTATTTCACTTGCATTTGATATTAAGTACATTGTGCAATAATTTCCAAATTCTGTTGGATTTCCATTCTTGGGGATAGGAACAAATATGGATCTTTTTTAGTCAGTAGGCGAGGCAACTGACCTCCACATTTTCTGACATAGCCTGGTGAGCACACCCAAGACTGTATCTGTTATTTGAAACGTATCTATTGGTAGCCCATCAATTCCTGGGCCTTGTTTTGTATCAATGCCTTCATTATTGCCTGCACTTTATTACCATTGGCTCTTGACCACAAATATTCTTGAAATATTTGTGTTGGCCATTTGGGGGTGGGGGTTTGTTTGTTGGTGTGGGGTCAATTTTTTTTGTTTTGTTTTTTGGGTTTTTGTTTGGGGTTTTGTTTTTTTGTTTATTTGTTTTGTTAATTGGTACTGTGATTCTCAATATTCGCTCCATCGTATTTTGATATTGCCTAGATCATTCAAGATTTTGCCCAAAGGATCTCTCAGTATTGCAACTCAAGGCTTAAATTTGTATTTCTGTTCTTTCGGCTTGAAATATGCTGAGTATCTTCTTCACTTTTCATTCTCCACTTCGAGGTCTCTGCATAATTCATTATAATAGTTCACTTTATCTACTTTAGCTGTCCTGTGAGATAGCCTGTCCAGCAATTTGGCTTCAAGTCTCTTCCCATTATTTTGGCTTTTTTATCCATGGTTTTATATGGTCAGTGTTGTTGTTTTGGGGTGGTGATTTGTGTTTTTTTTAAAAGATGTTTAAATGATTTCTAAAAGATTGCATATTCCACATAAATGTTATTTCTATTTATTATGAATCTTTATTGTGATTCATATTGCTTTGTTATGTTCTTCCTTTTAGAAATTAAAAAAAATTAATAACATATGAATAAGTTTGTAATATTGGGGATTATGTTCAAGTTGGTTTTATAGTGGAATGCTAGCTAGCCTTACTAGAAAAAAGAATATTTAGAGTTTATCTTTCCTTTTTTTTTTCAATCTCTACACCACATCTTCTATCATTATTCTATTACATGATTTCTTAAGTTCAAATCTATTTATATTTGAAGCAGAATAATACTTTACCATAGAGGACTAGAAGAGTTATCCTATGAATTATAAAATGTTTCATAGCATACTTTACTTCTGCCAACTAGATAGCAATACTAACACCTCTGTTATTACAACAGAAAATATCTTCTGACATAACCAAATATCCCTAGAGAGAAAATTGCTCATAGTTAAAAATACTGTGTTCTCTTTTATTTTTCTCCCCTTCCTTTGGCTTATGAAATTTGATGTTTTTGAAGGGAGAAATGAGATAGAGTTGTTTACTTACTATTATCAATAGACTGTGATGCTCAGCCTTTTAATAATGAAGTTCTTTTAAATTCTTAAATTTTGCCAAACTTTGTAGCTTGTATCTTAATTGTAGTGTACTGGATTTTTTAACAAAAATCCATAAAACTACACTACAATTAAGTTACAAGCTACTGACAAGAGTCCAGAATGAAGGTTGCATTGTGGCGTATACTCGGGGCTGGGGCGGGGAGGTGGCGCAGGGGAATTGTACACCAATGAAGGAATTTTTCTTTTACTTTTCAAAGAGAAGAGTGAACTGGGGTGGGGGGGGTGGTCAGGGAGAAAAATTCAACAATAAATGAATGGAAATCCAAAATCTCTGTAAATGTTCATTAAAATTAACAAAACAAAATTAAAAAAATATTATTACACCAATGAGCCCTTTTTTTACACAAATCATGCAGGTATTTTTATTTGAGTCTTTTATAAAGTATTTGGAATATTTTCCCCCTCTTGTTTCTTTTCTAATCCTTTCTCACAGCTCCTCTAATTATTTATAAATGAGATTTTTGTTCTCAAAATCTATCGTATATTATCTTACCTATATGCAAACATATTCTTCACTTTGTTTTTTTTTTCTTTTGGAAAGTAAGTCTGTGGTGATCATATCATACCCATTGGACATATTATGTTGGCTTGAACTCTTGATATATAGTTGTTGTTTTTATGTACTATATAGTCTGACTCATTGCAGAAGGTCAAGGACTACAACTTTAAGCATGAATTGAAGCTCAGAATAAAGAAAACAAAGATTCTGACAATTGGGCCGATTATAGTGATAGATGGTGAAGAGATTGAGATTGTTAACCGCTTCAGTTTGCTTAGGTCTACAATCAACACACTTGGTACCAACAGCCAAGAAATCAAAAGATGAATTGCATTGGGAAAATCTCCTGTCAGGGACCTCCCCAGAGTACTGAAGAACAATGATATCAGTCTGGATAAAACTGGTCAGTAACTAGGGATGATAGAAAGAGAATTGACACTTTTGAGCTGTGCGGCTGGAGAAGATTATTGAATATACCACAGACAACTAGGAGAACAAACAATTTCATCCTAGAGAGGGTGAAATCAGGTTGCTCTTTGGAGGCAACGATTCTGAAGATTTGTCTGACATACTTTGGGCATGTTGCAAAAAGGACCAATCCCTTGAGAGGGATTTGATGCTTTGGAGGATGGAGGGGCAGCCCAAGAGTAGAAGACCCTGGAGGAGATGGATTGACAAAGTGACTGTGACAATGAGGTTAGATGTGTCAAAGACTATTTTATTGGCTCAAGATAGGGCAGGGTTCAGAGCTATGGTTCATAGGGTTGCTATGAGTCATAGTCAAATTGATGGCATATAGAAATAACAACATATAACATAAACAGGGAGATGAGCTCTCATAATAATGAGTGTCATGATTAATAAACAGATTTAACTAAAATTTAAAATTTTAATAGGTCTTGCTGAACAAATTTATGATCTTATATTTCTTATTTAGTTTAATAGCCATCATTTTCCAAAACAAGCAGTTTTTATACAATTTTCATAAAGGGTAACTCCCTTTTTCTAAGAAAGAGAAAGTGAGAAGTAGAAGAGCTGTATGGTGAATTAGCACAGAAGATTGAGTGAGTGACAAAGAATTTTGCATATTTTTTAGCAAACATGATGTATTGAAGCATGTAACAGAAGTATTTAGAAGCAGTAGTGTTGATGAAGTGTCTCAATGAATGTAATTATGATTTAATGGACATTCCCATCACTCCCCACCCCAACATTGGTGCTCTGCTGTATTGACTTCATTCAGGCTTCTGCTGGAGATTGAAATGACTGCCAACATTATATTCCCTCAGCTCAAGTGAACTGAAAATGCACAGATCCTCACAACTGACACTGCAGGTGGCATCAGTTGGATCAAGTATTCATCCTAGAAATTATAATGTTAGTCAGGAGGATAGAATTCTCTTTAAGATCTGACATGTGGGAATAAGAACATCTCCACCTGCACATGGATTTAAAGCTCAAAACAAGGTTAGTTTCCCCAGAGGTCAAACAGTTATATAATTTTCAGAAGTACATAAAAACATGGCAAAATAAAGCAGAAACAAAACAGACAGGTTTCTCTCACTACTCAGTTATGGCTTTGGGTTCACAGCCAAACCATCTTTTCTTTAGGTTCCATTTCTTGAAAGTTGTTTTGAAGCATGAATGGAAATACAATACACGTAGAGCTTGAAAACTAAAATGAAGCCCAGTGCTATTGAATGAATTCTGTTTCAGTGGCTCTACTGGTTTGCAGGCTGCAAATATTTACTGGGGAAAATTCCCATCTCTCCTATAGAATGATTGGTGGAGTCTATTAGGAAAAATCACAGGATGTTGTGCAGAGTAGGGATCTTAAAGAAAGAAAAACTCTCTTTAAGGGACTCACATCTGTCTGGATAGAACATTCAATGAACTGGGTCATCTGTTCCTATACCTTCACAATTCGGTTCCTTTAATCTCATTTCTTAATATATAGCTAAAAGTAGATGTCATTACCAGAGATAAGTTTCCTTCTGAAATCTTATTCTTAGCTTCGCTCCTTAGTCCTTTGTTTAGCACTTTCATTTGTTAATTCTTCAAACTTGTTGGGATCTCCATTTAATTGAACCTCCTATCAATAACAGTTTTGACCACCTTCTTCATCCCAGTAGACTTCATAGTCCGTCTCTTTGTTGTTCTGTGCCATCAAGTTGCCTGTGACTCATATGTCCCTATGTGTAATAGCTCGGAACACTGCCCTGTCCTGAGCCAATCTCATAATTTTCAATGAATCTAATCTCATTTATCTAATTACTGAATTAATCCATCTCACAATCTTCACATTCCATGTTCCAATCAGTAATATTTTTTTGCAACTGTTCTTCTCAGTAGAAGGTTCTACTGCCTGTGCCATATCTGGTTGTCTATTCTAAGTGTTCTATTGTACCCCATCTCCTTTTCCTTTCTTTTTTCTTACCTGGAAAATTTCAAATCTCTTACTTTTTCCAGATATGTCCTCTATTTAAAAGAATAAAGTTATATAAAGGAATAGGTATATTAGTGATCCCCCAAATTCCTGATCTACAAATAATTATCAACTACAATATTCCTGAAATATTTTCATTTGCTCATTAATTTATTTATCTCAAATGTATTTGTTGGATAACTGCTGTGTGCTAGTCATCAGGAAACATATACACATCCACCACAAAACTATTTAAAGTGTTTTCCACTCTCCTTCAACTCGTACCTCATGACAAATCATTACGTGTTCTGGAACCCCACTTAGCAAGAAAACTAAAGTCTCAGATAGGAAAATCTTTCTCTCTGTCTCTTACTTAAGGGTTTTCACCTTATGCAGCAACCATTGGTATATAGCACACTTCAGCAAACCCTTAGGGAAATAAATGAGTGATTAGAGGAAATTTGTGAGAAACTTTCAACAAGCAAAGTTGTGCCACCTATTGTGCTCTAGTTGAGAAACTACTTCCAAGGATAAGGCTGCATTCAGAGTGGAAAGTGGTGATTAGAGCTCTCCTCACACTTGCAATGCCAGTTACAGAACTTCACCTGTAAATTTAAATGATATTTCCATTACTTAATTTAAAGAAAAGTTATTAACTTAACCTTACAGAGGAGACTCAGAAAGACCATTTGGAATGTTTTGAAAACACTTTTCAGACTTTTTTAAATCCTTTTTTTATTATTTTTAATGAAAATTGATATACTTTGGATTTCCATTTATTCATTGTTGCACCTTTCTCCCTGCCCACCCCTCGCCCAGTACACTCTTCTTGAAAAGTAAAAGAAAAGTTCCCCCATTGTTTTACAATCCCTCCCCCTAGGTCCACTCCACTATGCAGCCTTCATTCTGGACTCCTATCATGACAAAAATACCTAATCACATATCCCTTTTAAACAGTTTTCTCCCTCATCTGTTTCAATGCAGTATACATTATTTATCCCATTTTTATCAGTTTCTCCCTAACCCCGACGTCAGTCCTGTTTAACAGTGGCCTATGCAGTATTTGTCCCTTTGTGACTGAGATATTTCTCTCAGCATAATGTTCTCCAGGGTCACCCATTTTGAATAATCAAAACAACTATGAGATATCATCTCACCACAGTCAGAATAGAAAATTTAACAGAACAGCAAGCAACAAATTCTGACAAGGCTGTGGAGAAACTGGAACCTTTATTCACTGTTGGTGGAAGTGTAAAATGGTACAACCACTGTGGAAGGTAGTGAGGCGCTTTCTCAAAAAGTTGCAAATAGAAAAAGCATTTAACCCAGCAGTTCCACTACTGGTACTACACCCCAAAGAGACCATAACTGCCACCCAAGCAGATATATGCACACCCATGTTTATTGCGGCTTTGTTCACAATAGCAAGGAGTTAGAAACAACCCACGTGCCCATCAACAAACAAATGGATAGAGAAGCTGTGGTATACTCACACAATGGAATACTGTACTGAAAAACAAGAAACTCATGCAACATTATTCAAAATGGGTGACCCTGCAGACTTTTCTGATACGATTTTTCCTGGCTTATAATTTTTGCTACAAAAAAGCCTTGGAGCCATAACTTCCACACTAAGTGAAGACATGGAAGATTAGCATAGGATGAAATCCAGGCTGTGCCTTGTTTAACTAAGTATGAGAATTGCCTTCTGTGTCAATATTTGGGTACAACATCACCAGCAGCATAACTTAACTTGTTGAGCCAACCCTTCATCCTCTCTGGCCACTGGTGAGTCAATGATTCTGAGTACTTAATTTTATTTATCATTTTGTTGTTTTAGGGTACCATTGAGTTGACTCATAGCAACCTTATGCACAACACAATGGAACCTCACCCTATCCAGTGCCACTCTCATCATCTATGATATGCTTGAGCCCATTGTTATAGCCACTGTGTTAACACATCTTGTGAAGGGTCTTCTCCTCTCTTACTAATCTTTCCAAGCATGATGTCTTATCCCGAGGACTGGCTCTTCCTAATTATATGTCCAAAGTATGTGAGACAAGGTTTCACCATCCTTGTCATTAAGGAGCACCTTGGTTGCATTTTATCCATGACATATTAGTTTATTTGTTTGTTGATTGTCCATGGGGTATTACCACAAGTCAAAGGAACCAATTTTTCTTATGCTATACTTCTTCATTGTCAAGTTTTCAGATGCATAACAACTAATAGAAAAGACCATGGCTTGAATCAGGTACACTTTAATCTTAAAAGTGTTATCTCTGCTCCTTAGCACATTTGAAAGGTCCTTGACAGTAGATTTTACCAATGCAGTAAGTCTTTCAATTTCTTGACTGCTTTTACTAAGGATATTGATTTTGGATCCAAGTAAGATGAAATAATTGACAACTTTAATCTTTTCTCCATCTATCATGATGTCTATTGGCCCATCCATCATGGAATACATTTATTCCATAAAACGTTTATCAGTGGTCTCTTGAAGGCACATTTTATACTCCAATATTAATGAAAGAAGATTAGAAAATGAAATTCATCCAGTAAGGGGCAGGGGGAGGAGGTGAGGCAAATATGAACTGGTGATATGCTTTCATAAAAACTACAGCCAAGAAAACTTTATAGAGTTCAGTTATACTATATAAAATAAGAAGTTGTCATTAGTTGAGATCGATAAGGCTTTTAAAATTTTATTTTATCTTAATACAATTATAACAAAGAATAACGTGACCAAGAAAACTCTTTGTGTAGTGCCAGAGAAAAATCTTTGTGCAACACCACCAACTTGGCTGGTGATCCCGTTGCAGATGTCACATGACCTTGTGCAGTGTGCACATCTCAGATTCCCAGGGGCCTGAAGATTGGGAACAGGCTTTTGCAGCCAGGAAGAGAATCTGAAGCAGTTGCTCTTACAACCTCAAGAATTAACATATTTATGATTTACTAAGAGTCTTTTATGTGGCAAAGAAAACTGATGACATAATCTGCATTATCTGTTATATATTATGTTAAATCACAGTAAACTCTCTGACAGTAGGTTAGGCATAGCTGTAGTTATTAGGTAGGATCTCAGATTATAGGCCTAGTTAAGGATCACAATATTCTATGATTCTGTCTTTCAGTCACTGCTCTCTTTCTTCTACAGTCTTTTTAAGTAAGTTACTCAATAATGTAATTCGTCATTTCCATGTTGACTTTTCACTTGAGTTCAAACTCATCAATGCAGTTACTTTCTAAACTTTTCCAAAGATTAATAACAAATTCATGGCATCTCAAACCTTACCATTTAGTACCAATTTGTACTTCCTAAGATCAATAACAGCACTGTCAAGCAAGAAACTTAAGAACTATCCTCTTTGACTCATTCTTCCTCCCCACAACTCTATAATCATAACTTTTCATATCAGTAATGTGAATGCTTTTTTTGCCTTCTAAGTATTTCAAAATATGTTTCTCCAGTCAATTTGCATTACTACTTTGGGAGCTCAGAGCCCCATCTGCTATCACCTAACCTGTACAGCAGTATATTGCTCCAAGACCAATACTGTGCAGCAATAAGTTGCTCCAGATTTGTCTCTTTTTGCCTCCTACTACTGCCAGAGGAATCTTGCTTCATAATAATGATGATGATAATAAAACTATAACACTCCTCCTTGTAAACCCTCATTGATTCTTTTGTTGGCTAACAAAAGATTACTAGGTAATCTTCCTCTTTGCTACTTCCATTTAAACCTGGTAATAATCTCTGCTTCAAAATAGAGAAATGCTTCTTAATTCTGTTAAAATACTCTTCTTCACAGAAGGTACATGTCTTTTTTCATCATATTTCCTCTAAGAATTCATAGTATTTTGCCCAATATCTTCTTTGAAATTTTCTTTACCTGAACTTTTCTTAACTGTTATTTTAAATCTGCTCTTTCTGGAAGGTCTAACATTATAGGTTGCTTAGGGTTTTCCCTACCATTGAAAAACAACAAAAAAAAAGATAAAATTTCAAGCTACTAACAGAGGAAAATAAAACCCATCATCTCCATAATGTAGATAGACACAATATGGGTAGGAAAAGAGGAATACTACCTAGCTATGGTAAAAAGCTGATAGTAGATGAAGACATCTGGGAACACCTGAACCACTGATGAAGAATAAACTCACTAGGGAAAGATCTATCCTTAGGAAACATAAATTCAGAGTTTGAATAAATCTACGACTAGGAAATGCTGCAAAACTATTCTTGAGATGGTCTTTAAATTTAGGTGGGAAGATTCAATGTCATGTTTTGATTCATGCACACGTGTCTTGCTCTTCTTTAACTTTAATTTGACTTGTTGTTATTATAGGCCTTCAGGTCAAACACAACACATAGTAACCCTATGCACAGTATAGATCTGAACCCTGCTCTATCCTGAGCCAGTCTAATCTCATTGTCTCAGCAGTCTTAACTGAACTAGAAACCTGACATAAGATAGGACCTTGGGGCTGTTACATCGTTGAAACCATACATAAGAGCTTTTGCCCAAGTCTGTTGGACAGGTGGGAAGTGGAGGATCATAACCACAAGACTGAGAACTTTGTGACACTGGCTAAGACTGCAGGGGAGGGGGGAGCCAATATTGGCAGGACTGATAATTTTGTAACCTTGTTCTAAAGACATGAGGTTCCAGGCTGAGGTGCCTTTGTGCACATTTCAGAAATGGTCTTGACTGTGTTCTGCTTCTAATCTAGATTATAACCTTTTGACCTCCCCTACATGGTTCTGTGTGGCCTGTGAGCTATCATCTTGGATTTTGGACCCAGCAAATAATAAGATTGCTCTTGAGATGAATAGAAAAAAAATATATATAGGAGCATGATGGACATGTTTTAACTCATAGGAATTGATTTTGTGTTATTGATGTTGTCAATAGGGACAGTTTTCCTTTGTGATATTGGTAAAGGTCAGACATGGACACTTCCATGTAGCCCTTGTTCTTTTTACAATGAATTAGCCTGTATATATCTATGAGATCAAGCTGGTTAGTTATAGAATTTAATTCTTCAGTAACTTTTGTGAATTTATTTCCGGTTTTCTATCTTTCTTTGAGAGTGCTGTATTGGCATTTCCTACACTGATGGAATATTGACAGAAGGAAATTCTCACCCTTAAATAAGGCCCAGCCTGGAGTTCATTCATCCTTTGCAAAGCTTCCATGTCTTCACTTGGCATGGGATTGGTGGCTCCAAGGCTTTCTTTGTACCAAAAATTATAAGCCAGGAAAAATTGTATCAAAAAAGTCTGAAAAGCCTTTGCAAAACATTCCAAATAGTCTTTCTAAGTCTCCTCCATAAGGTTAAGTTAATAACATTTGTTTAGCTTAAGTAATGGAAATTAAATTTATAGGTGAAGCACTGTAACTGACATTGCAAGTATGAGGAGAGCTCTAATCATCACTTTCCACTCTGAATGCAGCCCTATCCTAGGAAATAGTTTCTCAACTAGAGCACAATGGTGGCACAATTTTGTTTGTTGAAAGTTTCTCACAAATTTCCTCTAATCACTCATTTGTCTCCCTAAGGGATTGTTGAAGTCTGTTATATACCAATGGTTGCAGCATGTGAAAACCCTTGAGTGAGAGACAGAGAATTTTATCTGAGACTTTAGCTTCCTTGTTATGTGAGGTTCTAGAGCATATGATGATTTTTGGCATGAGTTAAAGTTGGAGGAGAGTGGAGAAGATTTTAAACAGCTTTGTGGTGGATGTGTGTTAGCCTGTGCCAAAGAAACAGGTATGTTTCCTGATGACTAGCACACAGTGGCTATCCAACAGATTTATTTGTGATAAACAAATTAATAAGCAATTGAAAATATTTTAAGAATATTGTAGTTGATAACTATTTCTAGATTAAGAGTTTGTGGGATCATATATATATATATATATATATATATACACACACACACACACACACACATATGTGTATATATATATGTACACACACATATATATATGTATATATCTGTGTGTGTGTGTGTGTGTGTGTGTGTATATATTCCTTTATGTACATTTATCCTTTTAAATAAAGGGCATGTCTTGAAAAGGCAAGAGGTTTGAAATTTTCCAGGTAAGAATAAAGAAAGGAAAAGGGGTGGGGTACTATAGAACACTTAGAGTATACAGTCAGATATGGTATGTACAGCAGAACCTTCTACTGAGAAGAACAGTTGCAATCAGATACTACTGATTGGAACATGGAATGTGAGAAGTATGAGATGGATTAACCCAGGCTTTGCTATTCGAAACACTGGTTCCTCTCTAAAATTAATTGTTGTTTGTTATTAAATGCCTTCCAGTCCACTATATTGCATAGCTAGCCTAAGAACAACAGATCCAACAACCACCATTTCCAGCATTATATCTTTTCCCAGTGACTGCCATCTCCTGAAAAAATGGGTAAAATATGTATGTGAGCAGAAGATTCACCATCTTAATCTCTATTGAGAACCCTGTTTGTACTTCTTCCAAGATAGATTTGTTGTTGTTTTTTTCAGTACAGTATGGTCAATAAACTTCTTGAACACTATAATTAAAAGACATTGATTTCTTCTTTAGTATTCCTTATTTCACTGCCCAACTTTCAGATGCATAAGAAGCAACTGAAAACACCATGCTTTATATCAGAGTTATCTTAGTTTTAAAATTATATTCTTGCTCTTGAGTACTAAACCCGTCTTTAATTTCTAGCTTCCTTTGTCAATGTATTCTTCTAGCCATTTAGGGTAAGCCTTGTTGCCAACGTCCTGGGGCAGTCAGGAGATCAGCAGACAGTTTGCATTGGGAAAGCCTGTTTTCAGGGGCCTTTCCAAATTATCAATGAGAAATGATGTCAATTTGAAGAGTAAGATGCGTCTGACTCAAATCATGCTTTTTCAATCACATGCTGTGCATCTAAGAGCTGGACAATGAATATGGATGTCAGAAGAATTGATGACTTTACATTGTGGTGTTGGAGAAGAACACTATTAAATATCTGGCTGTTAACTGAAAGGTTGGCATTTCAAACCTGCCAGCTGCTCCATGAGAAAAGCTAGGGAAATCTGTTTCTACAAAGATATACAGCCGAGAAACTGGTTTTACTCTCTCCTATGGTTACTCTGTCCTCTGTCCTAGGGTTAGTATGAACTGGGATAGACTCTACAGCAATAGTTTTGTTGGGTTTTTGTTGTTGTTGTTGTTGTTGTTGTTTTCTTTTTATGACTTCTGATGAGCTAGTAGGGAGCTGTGTTGCCAGTCCAAAGGCACGAGGCTCAAATCAACAGCTGTTCTAAAAAAAAAAAAATCAACAGCTGTTCTGTGGTATAAAGATAGGCAACTTCCTTCAAAGTGATTTAAAGCCTCTGAATACTCCCTAGAGGGGTTAACTTTGAGGCAGCTCCAACTTTATGGTACATAATAACACTAAGAAGAAATATTTGGTTGTAGTTAAAGTATCTATGACAATAATAATATCTTGACACCTAGTATAATTGCTGACTACAGTTACTATAATTTTCGTAGAATACCTGCACATTAACAATTTAATACTGTATGTAGGTATTATTTAAAAGACTACTGTTGCTGTTGTTGTTATGTGCTATTGAGTCACCTAAGAAAAATAGTGAACCTATGTACAACAGTTCTTAACCCTGTCTTGTCCTGAACCTGTCTCATTGATTCTGACACATTGCCCGCTATTGTTTCAGTTACTGTATCAATCCATTCCATTCAGGGTCTTCCTCTTCTGCACTGTCATTCCATTCTTTTGAGCATGATGTCTTTCTCCAAGGACCAGTCCCTCCTGGTCACTTGCCCAAAGTATGTGAGACAGAGCTTCAAAATCCCAGACTCCAAGGAGAAATTTGGTTTTATCCTCTCCAATACAGACCTTTTTGTTTTCTTGGCTGGCCATGGTTCAAGACTTTTCTCCAGCACTGCAACTTGAAGGAACCAATTCTTCTTCTGCCATCCTTAGGCATTGCCCACTTCTCTGATGCATAGAAAATAATTTTGAATGCATAGCAAACAATTGAATAATTGCATCCAATGTTTGGATGTAATTCATCCTCTGATTTGCTGATTGTTGATGCCAAGAGTATTGGCTGTATTACTTAATTAAATAAATTTTGTTCTACATGTAATATCCAGTAATAAATTTAAAAGTGGTGAAACACAAAAATACAAAATGAAGAAAGTCAAGAAAGAAAACCATCAATGAAGCCAAATTTGGACATACTTGTTGTTGTTGTTATGTGCCATCGAATTGCTTGTGACTCATAGTGATCCTATGTACAACAACTCTGAACCATGCTCTATTCTGTGCCAACCTCTCTGACACACCTACTCCCATTACCCCAGTTACTGAGTCAATTCATCTCGTCAAGGGTCTTTCTCTTTTGCACTGCACCTCCACTCTTTCAAGCATGATGTCCCTCTCCAAGGACTGGTCATTTCTTGCAACATGCTCCAAGTAAGTCAAACAAAGCCTCAGAATACTTGCCTATGAAAAAAGCAGCCTGGTTTCACTGTATCTAAGATGATCTTATTTGTTCTTCTAACATTCCATGGTATATTGAATGCTTTTGTCTAGCAACACAGCCCAAAGGCACTAATTCTTCTATCATCCGTTGCTATTTTCCAGCTTTCTAATGCATAGCAGGTAATTGTGAAGACTATGGCCTGGATCAGGCACATCTTAGTCTACAGACTGACATTGTTGCTCTTCACTCCTCCAAACAGACCCCTAACAGCTGACTTTCCCAATGTAATTTATCTTTTGAGTTCCTGGCTGCTGGTACCAGGAGTGTTGATTGTAGGACCAAACAAACTAAAGCTGTTAACAATCTTAATCCCTTCACAGTCTGTCATGATGTTGTTTATTGGCCCAGTAGTGAGAATCTTTGTTTTCTTGATGTTGAGTTTCAGTCCATATTGAAGGCTGCAGTCCTTGACCTTTTGCAGCAAGTGCTTCAGGTCCTCATCAGTTTCAGTGAGGAGGGTTGTGTCACTTGCATAATGTAAATTGTTGATGAGTTTTTCTCCAATCCTGATGTCACACTCCTCCTCACAGAGTCCACCCTCCTGGATGATCTGTACTGAATATAGATTAAAAAGATTGGAGATAGGACCAACCTTGGCATGTACCCTTCCCAATTTTGAACCATGCAGTGTTTCCTCTCTCTGTTCTGACGACTATCTCTTGGTCCAATATAGGTTTCACACAAGCAAAATCAAGTGTTCTGGGATTCCCATTCTTCTCAGAGTTAGCCACAATTTGTTGTGATTCACAAAGTCAAATGCCTTTGCATAGTCAATGCAACACAGAAAGACATTCCTCTCTGCTTTCAGCCAAGATCTAATGTTAGCTACAATATCCCTAGTACATAGTCTCTTAGATATTAGAAATATCATAAATTAAATTTCTAAACCATTACAAATATTAAACTATCTAGTGAAAAGGTAAATTATATTCATAAACAAATTAGGACTCAGTAAAGATACAGTTATTATAAAACAATCAATTAGAAATAGTAGGGCCTAAATTAGTCTGTTATTGTCTAGACTTGAAGGACAGATTTGTACTTTGTGAGAAATAAAGAGTCATGGAAAATCTTATAACAAACGTCTTCATATTCTTTCTGAGGACTCCGTGATATTGTTACTTCTTCTGAGGAGCTCTGATGGCATAGTAAATTAGGATTTGCACTGCTGATTCAAAGGCCACACCTCTATGGCAGTTTGAATCTAAAAGCTCCTTGGAGAAAAAGATGAGCAATCTCCTTTCATACTACTTAGTTTCACAAAATCAAGAAGAATCATCTCTGAGTCTGTTCCAACTTGACTGCAATGAGTTTATAGTTAATCTAGGACTGAGGGATGGGGCTGATTATCCCTCAAATTTAAGCTATATGACAATATTTTCTCATAAAAGGAAAGTTAGGCTTAAGATAATTCAATACCATGCACAAAGTTCTGATTTATACTGACCCTTTTTAAGGTGCTGATGCTGTAAATTGTAATGAGAGAAGCCTGCCCTTTCCCAGGCAGAACTACTGGTGAATTAGAATTGCCAGAGACATCTGGTGTTTGAGTTTAGCAGAGCATGATTTTTAGAGATTTCCTAACAATAGCTGAAAGGAGAAATGTTCTTTGTATATTATCCACTTCATTAGAAGTCTTTTTGCTTCCTTAAGTACTTTTTAAACACTATTCTATAATTTACTAAGATATCATCACGTAAGAAATCTGTTACCATGGCATCCCATCGCCTTCTTTTTCTTCCACTGAGGAAGCTAATGTGTAGATAAAAAAATTGTCCTGCCCTACTGTTGAGTCAGTTCCAACTGATAGAGACCCTTCATTAACTTTCTAAGGATGTAAATCACAACAGAAAGGTATTGTCCACCTTTTCCAGAGAATCACAGTCTTTTGTTATGCAGTGCAACTCGCTATGGGCAATGCCACCAGAACTCCCTACTGAATTATATGTCCTTTGGAGTGTTTTCTACTCTACCTACCTAATCTGTGACAGGTAAATGAGTTTTGAGCCAGGAAAATTTATCAATTGCTACTCACTGTCAGATGATTTCCTGATGGATGAAGATATAACTTTTCCTTCTGTGTTTTAGGAAGGGAAATTATAGTCCCAAAGATTACTGAAATGAAACAATCAATTTCAAAACGAAAAATTTAAACTACTAGGTACCTGTTAAATTTTCCATACATTCTAATACAATTTAGAAATTGTTAAATATTCCTGGGTAAGATAAAATGAAGACTACACCTGAGTGATGAATGAGGATGACAGGGAAAAAAAAATTATGCCTTCAAACTGTAGTGTTGGAAAAGAACACTGAACATACTATGGATGGCCAAGAGAACAAACAGATATGTCTTGGAAAGGGTGCAGCCAGAATGGTCTTTGGAGGCAAGAATGATAAGGCTTCGCCTCACATACTTTGGACATGTTGCTAGGAAATGCTGTTCCTTGGGGAAAGACATGATTTTGGGAACGGTGGAGGGTCAGTGAAGGAGAGAAAGATACCCAACTAGATAGATTGACACAGTGATTGTTGCAATGGGCTCTTGTGTGTCAGGAAGTGTAAGGATGGCACAGGACATGATAGGTCTAGGTTCAGATCTTTTGATCATAGGGTCGCTATGAGTTGTGCTCAACTCTATGGCACCTAACAACAACAACAGCAACAACACATGAACATTGAGCTGATGTGATATTTGATTCTTTAGGTGGGTAGCTTTGGGAGAAATACCCTAGGAGGAAAAGAGTTTTAAAGGCGGTGATTAGATATACTAGCAAATTATAAGAATGACTTAATATCAATCACCATTTTCCTCTCCATGCAGAACAAAAAACATTAGTACACATACAGGTACCATAATCTTTGAGGGGGTATGGACTATGTATGAGTACTCAAAAACAAAACTACTAAACTGAAGATCTAGAAACTGCGCTCACGGAGCCTTTTTTAAAATTCATTTTAATGAACATTTACTTTTAAATGATAAATCAATAAATAATAAATCAAAGCAGAAAATGGAATCTTATGATGACCAATTGATTTCATCTATCACTCTGCACAGGAGAGAAAATCTTCTCCCTTAAAAAGTCACAGCTTTGGAAACCAATGAGAGGTCATTGGGATTTGAATTGATGTTAGTAGGTGAAATAAAGGCTGCTTTCTCTCATTGTCATTGAGTTGGAATTGACTCATTACTGACCTACCATTTGGTTTCCAAAGCTATATATCACATTTGAGATTTCCTTAACTCTTTTGAAGGAGCTACTGGTGAATGTGAATGATCAGAGAGGTTTGGATTTTAGGTTTACAGTGTATATCCCTATGGACTAGAACTTCTTAAATGGAAGCTTACAGCGAAAATAAGTTTTGATAAAATTTTTCAATAAATTTTTCTTGTGACTAACATAGAACAAAGTCATTATTTAATATTTTTACCCATTTTCATTTTCAAAAATCTTTTAAATAGGTGCTCTTTAGGCCCTTATAACATTTATCTATATTCCTTATAACAGATAAGGAAACTGTTAATAAAACAGTATCTGGAAATAAAAAAGTCAATAAATTGTTTCATAGAAAATCCAGTAATGGAAAATTCCATAGTATAGTGTGAAATCATTTGGCTGTTACAAAAAAGCATATTTCAACTTAATTACAAATAAAAGAACAAGAAAAGTGTTGAAAGATAATGTTTTTTTAAAAAATGATGTCATGACTGAGACAAAAAATTTAGAAATGAGAAATTGTCAAAGACACTGCATTGTAATGTTAAGACTGTTCAAAGGATAACTAAAAAAAAACAGATACATGTATAAGCAGTCAAGAATGTTAAAATGAATTGTTAATGAGTGCAAATTTAGTTCCCACAAACAAAACTCATCTTCAAGTCTATGGACAACAATGATGGGAAATCTTATTTTTGCAATTTTCAGAGTTGTAAAATATTTCAAAGACAATGAAAGATGCAGAGATTCTAAAATCTAGTAACAGAAAGATGTGCCAATTTTTCTTGAAAAATTCTAGGAAACTGTCTGATTCATTTCAAAAGTATTTTACATTTTTTTCACTAAAATCCACTTGGCTCACAGAACTGAAAAGCTGACTGCTTCATGTAACAGAGATGACAATGAGACTCAATTATTGACTCATTAGGACTCAATTGAGTTATTTTACTCACTATATTTTCTAAAGCTTGGAAGGAGGAGTGCCATCCACTTCCATAATAGCTTGTCTCCGAAAACCCTATGAACCTGGAGAGAGGATGAGAGACACCCAAGCGTCCAGGACTCTCCTTTATAGGGTCTCTATGAGTCACTTGTGACTCTACGGCACTTAACAACACATGTTTTCTAAAGCTTGGCTTTTTGCTGCTTTGGGATGGTGGTCCTGATGGGCAAGTAAAGGGAAGATTTTGAGGTTGTGTTTTGGGGGGTCATGTTTGATGTGTATTATTGCTCCCCCTCTCCCAGCAGGTGTTCTTGAGCCTTTGCCTCAGGTGGAAGTCTTCTCAAAGGCATGGCTTTAAAACTCCACAGAGGAAGGGGAGGGGACTGCTGACAGTGGCCTGGAAGACTTCTCTTTGGGAGCTTGGTTTTTTGATGATTTAGGATGGTGGTCCTGAATGGCAAGTAAAGAGAAGTTTTGGGGGTGATGGGGTTTTTTGGTGGTCATGTTTGATGTGTATTATTGCTTCCCCCACCCCCACCAAGAGTAAGTGTCCATGAGTCTTTGTCTAGGTTGAAAGTCTGCTCAAAGGTGTGGTTTTAAAACACCACAGGGCACTCGGACCTGCAGCCCTCAGGCCAGATTTATTAATTTTTGAATGAATATTTCTTGAATGACACAGCAATCTTTTGTCTATCTGCTGAACTTAGTGTTATTGTGAGGCTGCACACTGTTCCATATTTTTTGCCAAATACCATAATTGTTATCCATTATGTACAGTGTTTGGATGACCTTCTAGATTGATTTATGCTGGGAAGCAAGAGCAGCATCCACTACCTAAACTAGATTAATCCAGAAACTCTACAAACTCTACAAACTCTACAGACTCTATAAACTCTACAAACTCGATAAACTCTATAAATGTATAGAAATAATGGTAGTTACAGAACAGAGTTCTGTACAGAAATGGTGTTATGGAGTTTAGGGGTTTTGTGCAAAACTTACTTTCAGTCATATTTTACTTAATAACCCTTAACCACTACTAAGTGAAACTGGTGCTGTTATATCTGGAGAAACACTCTTCCACTTTGTACATTGCTATTTGTTAATGTGCAGTTTGAAGTAACCTGGGTTGTTGTGATGCTGAACTTTGTACCATTAGGGTTTCATATACTAGAATGGATTCCCAATGTGAACAGTGTTTGGTGGAGCTTTCAGTTGTAAAACAGGTTTGGAAGCAGGAGTGGCATCCACTTTCTAAACCACATGCCTATGGAAACTCTATGAACTTGGAAAAATTACGATAGCTATAGAAAGGCATTAGGTCTTTTGATTCACACCTGACTCAACAGCAATCAACAACATGTTTTGTATGCTAGTCTAATGCTCAAGTTTCAAGTGGTGACAGGATTGCTGCTAGAAAATTCAGGCTCGTATTCCATGTTCAATAACATTTGAAAAGGTGTGCTTTATTACACAAGTTACCATCAGGTTGATTCCATGTGTTTCAATGTGGCACTGTATTCCATATGTTTCCAGTAATGTTTCCATAATGTTTCTGAAACAAATTACTAGGACTCTTTTCTGAGTCACTATGAGCTGCTGATTTGAACCATAAGCCTTACAAATAGTGTGCGTGCTTAGGGAATTGTATAACTCCTAGAGAATTTTATCACTGTAATATTGGGAACAAATATCATTTTGCCTCAATATAAATTAAGTCCATCTCTAACTAATTTCTGTAGCTAAGAGAATAAATTCTCTTTTTTTACTAAGAATAGAAAAAGACGTTAAAACTCTCTTGCATATAGTTTGAGACAAATAAAATGTAAGTGATTCTTCTCAAGAACAAAAAAGATGCAGTTTCTAAAAAAGTATATGAATATTATATGTGAAAATGAAAAAAAAAGTCAAAATAGATGCTCTCAATTGTTCTTTCTCACTGCCCCATACATTTTATTAGACTCCGTCTTAAGTTGTTGCACTTTTAGACCCTGAAGCTTTGGTTCAAACATAAAGAAAGATTCTCAATCCAAGAAACTTGGATTAAAGGAGAAGTATGGTAGGGATTTTGAAGTAAGAAGGATTATATCTGCTAGAAAAACCACATGGACAAATTATCCCTGAAGCTTTTCTTTAAATTTCTAGGAATGTCTAATAAGGTAGCTCCTAATCATATATGGATACTAGGCACTTGAAATGTGACTAATGTTAATTAAATTATTCTATGATTACAAAAACCCCCATGTCAGAAATGATGAGGATGGCGCAGGACTGGACCAGGTTCAGATCTGTTATTCATAGGATCACTATGAGTTGTACTTGACTGGATGACACTTAAAAACAAGTGAGTTACAACAACAACAACATAATTAGAGAATACATATCAGGTTTCAAAAACTAGGTGTGTCACACAAATATTGTAAGTAATATACTATTAATTTTTCAGTGAATTTATACACAGAAGATTATATTCCCATTCAGCAATTATATCCAAAATTATTCAATGTCTTTGACTACACTTCACAATGTGAGAATATTTCTGCTTTGATTGTTCCATTTCAAATAATCAACTCTCCTTGGATTCTTACATTTTCATCTTTATTTAAAGGAATTGTTTACTGTTTGGTCTGATGCTGTTGTTGTTGTTACATGCTGTATAGTTGCCCGTGAGTCATAGCAATCCTATGTACAACAGCCTTAAACCCTGCTCCATTCTGTGCCAATCATATTGTCTCTGACACAGCCAATCCCATTACCCCAGTCACTAAAGCAATCTATCTCATCGAGGGTCTTCCTCTCCTGTGCTGTCCCTCCACCCTCCCAAGCATGACACCCCTCTCCAAGAACTGGTCCCACCTTGCAACATGTCCAAAATATGTCAGGTAAAGCTTCATAATTCTTGCCCTGATAGTATGCATAAGAATCAGATTGATTACATTTGTGGGAAGAATGGCTGGAGAAGCTCAATATCAGCTGTGAAAACTAGGCCAAGTACTGATTGCGGAACAAACCACCAACTACTCACTCATATGCAAGTTCAAGTTGAAGCTAAGGAAAATTAAATCAAATCCACAGGAACCAAAATACGACCTTGAGTCTATCCCAAATGGATTTCAAAACAATCTCAGAAAAAGGCTTGAGGTCTTGAAAACTAATAAGTGAAGACGAGAGGAGTTATGGGAGGATATCAAGAATATCATTCAGGAAAATTGGAAAAGGTCATTACAAAGGAGGAAGAAAAGACCAAAATGACATCAGAAGACACTCTGAATGTTGCACCAGGGTACCTAGAAACCAGTACAAAGGGAAGAAATCAACATACTAAGGAGCTGAACAGAAGATTTCAAAGTACAGCACAAGAAGACAAAGTAAAGAATTACAATGAAATGTGCAAAGATCTGGAGTCAGAAAATCCAAGGAGGCAAACTCACTCAGCATTTCTTAAGCTCAAGGAACTGAAGAACAAATTCAGACCTCAAGTTGCAATACTTAAGGGTCATTTGGGCAGAATATTAAATGATCCAGGAAGTATCAAAAGAAAATGGAAAGAATATACGGAGTCATTATACCAATAGGAATTGGTGGACACTGAAGAATTTAATGAAACAATGTATGAACAAGAGCCTGCGGTGATGAAGGAGGGTGTTCAAGAATTAGTCTGACGTAGATGATTTTTAAAAGGAGTTTGAATGATATTTATAGGTGAGATTCTTTATTCTGTAAGCCAAAATTAAGATTCTTACACTTAGCTAAAAGGTGACTTCACAACAATCCTATAACCAGGATCTGAGACATCAAAAAAAGAATGTCCATCTTTCCTATAGAATCACTAGCGAATTAGAGACGTTAGCATCACAACTCACTGGTGAATTATTAATTATGCCACTAGAGTAGCTCTAGTTTAAAGAATACGATTTAAAATTAATGTATGTTTGACCAAGCTAATATATTTTCTAATGCTTCATATGGATATGAAAGTTGGAAGAGGTAAGGAAGATTGAAGAATTGATGCCTTTGGGTGGGGTATTGGTGAAGGATATTGTATAAACCATAGACTGACAAAAGAACAAATTTTTATTGAAGGAAGTTCAATTAGGGTGCTCCTTAGAAGCTCTCAACTTATTGAGTTGGGTCAGAAATTATTGATTCCTTGTTGACTCTTCAGCAAGTTTTTGGAAGCTGTAAGGAGTGCCCATATTTGTCTTACAGAGTCACTGGTAGATTCTAACTACCTGAGAAAAGCCACCTTTTGATTAGCAGTGCACCTCCCTATGATTCCACCTCCAGAGATTCCTTAGAAAATGGGCTTGTGAAACATCTCAAATAATTAAAACATGTTGTCAGAAGACACTTATCCTTGGGGAGAAAAAGTATCTTGCTGAGAAAATCACAAAGCCATCAAAAGAGAAAAAAGATTCTCAAGGAGATAGGTTGACACAGTAATTACAATAATGGAATTGAGTATGGCAGAAATTGTGTAAATAGCAAAAGTTTCAGATCTTTTTGTTCATCTGGTGGTTATGTCGTTGTTTTCATGTTCTATTTAGTCACCTGGGATACATAAGGACCCCCTCTACGCACATTTGCTCTGAACCCTGCCCTATCATGAGCTAATCCCATTATCTCCAACAGACCTGATCCCCGTTTCTCCAGTCACTGAGTCAATCCATGTCATCCTGTGTCTTATTTTTCCACTTTGTCCCTCAAGAAAACAAAGATTCTCACCAGTGGGCCAATTGGCAGCTTAATGTAGATGGAGATTGAAATTGTTAATAACTTCAGCTTGATTGATTTCACAATCAACAATCTTGGCACGAGCAATCAGGAAATCAAAAGATGAATTGCACTGGAAAAGTCTGCTGTCAGGGACCTCTCTAGATTATTGTTTAGAACTGATGTTAGTTGACAGACTAGGTGTGCCTCATACAGACCATGGTCTTCGCAATTTCTTGCTATGCATCAGAGAGATGGGCCATAACTAAGGATGACAGAAGAAAGATGTCTTTGAGTTGTGGTGCTAGAGAAGAGTATTGAGCATACCACGGACTGCCAGGAGAACAATTATGTCCTACAGAGGGTAAAACCAGGCTGCTCCCTGAAGGCAAGGATATTGAAGCTCCGTTTTACATATCTTGGAGAAGGATATGGCACTTGGAAGGGTTGTTACTAGTTATATTAAATTCTACAGCACCTAACAACAAAAAAGGGTATATGTTTAGTATTAGCTAAAAACTTAAAGAGCATCCCAAGGCAATCTTGAAATAATCATGCAAGTCCAAGATACCTTGTTTGGTTGATCCCCTCCCCCCAAACAATAGCATCAATAAAGCACCATGATGTTTTATTCCATATGTGTCTCTCATCCTATCAGTATTCAATACTGTGGCACTATACAGAACGACAAGTGGTAGTAGTCAAGGTGGTCTCTTTCTTCCGGTCTCAGAATAAATAAAACTTTGTTTCATACAAATATCCTATGTAAACACCAGTCATTTGGTGAGAGATTACTGTTGTTATGTGCCATCAAGTCACCTGCGACTCATACCTACCTTATTGTACAATAGCTCTGAACCCTTCCCTAGCCTGAGCCAGTCCCACTGGCCATGACACAACTAACCCAAATGCTCCAGTTAGGATGTCAATATATCTCATCTTAGATCTTCTTCACCTACTCTGTCCTTTCACCCTTCTAAGTATGATGTCCTTCTCCAAAGAGTGGTCCCTCCTGGTCACATGTCCAAAGTACGTGAGGTAGAGCATCAAAATCCTTGCCTCCAAGGAGCATCTCCATTTTAATACAGACTCTTAATACTCACTCTTAATACAGACTTGTTTATTCTCTTGAACATAATATGTTCAATACTCTTTTTCAGAATCCCAACTTGAAATCATTGATTCTTCTGTCATCTTTAGGCATTGTCCAGCTCTCTGATGCAAAGTATCATCTGAGGAATGCATCACATTCTCTGATGGAATGTGAGGAGCATGAATGGAGGAAAACTGACATTTTTAAGAAATATGGAACGTCTAAATATTGACATACTAGGTATTGGCAAAATGAGAAGGATATGCGTGGGACATTTGAATCAGACATATTATCTACTATGTCAGAGATGAAAAGGTGAGGAAAAACGGATCGCTTTCATAGTTAAACAGGTCATTTCTAGATTCATCTTAGAATACAACATTGTAAGTGACAAAATAATATCCACATGAATACAAGGAAGTCTAGTGAACGCTACTATCATTATATGCACCAACACCAGAGCCAAGGAGGAGGAAATAGATGATTTCTACTAAATATTTCACTCAGAAATTGATCAAACATGTAACCAAGATGCATTAATAATAACAACGGGTGACTGGAATATAAAAGTTGGGAAGAGGGAAGAAGGCTCAGTAGTTGGAAGACATGGACTTGGTGACAGAAATGAGGCTGGAGATAGGGTGATATAAATTTTTACAATGATTTATTCATTGCAAATACTTTTTATAAGGAACATAAAAAGTGGCTGTACACATGAATTTCACATGATGGTATGCCCAGGAATCAGATAAATTACATCTGTGGGAAGAATAATTAGAGAGGCTCAGTATCAGCTGTGAAAACGGAAAAGTTCAGTATCAACTGTGAAAAGGCCAGGCGCTGAAAGTAGAGGAATCTATGTTCTCCTATTTTATTCTTCCCATCAATTCCATAATTAACCACAAAGCATATTTTTCTTGCTTATTTGCTTTCTTTATTGTGATTTGAGTGAAATTTGGTTTTCTAATAATTTACATATATTTTGTTCTATTACAAGATTTAATGTAATTTCACTCTTCACTCTTTTCCTTTCTTGTGATTCTTGTTATCATTTTATCAAACTATTTCTTGTCTTCTGAGTTTAATCTCTTATAAAATTTCGGGTTTTTAAATCTTATATGGTTAATTATTATAAGAAGTGAGTGTTTCTCTAATGTTTTTCTTTACCTCATAGGTCTACCTATTGTTTAACTGAAAGTTGAAGCATGGTGGTGAGTTTTGTTGCAGGTTGAAGGGTGCCTATGAGTAATAATCTCAGGAATCCCACCAGTTCCTATCACACCAGTAAGTCTAATGAGATTTGTGCTTTTTAGTTTTGTTCCATATATGTAGCACACTCTATCATGCACTTTCTACAGTGATTACTTTTAGAGAGGTAGCAGTGGTGGCCATGTGCTTCTAGTTCTTCTTGTCATAGGGCCATAAAGATTGAAGTTTTTGTAGAACTGTAGTCATTTGCACTGACAGTCTCTGAATTTCTTTCCTCTGCACAGGGAGAGATCTTACCTATCTTAGATGACTCCTTATAAGTTTTTAAGACCCCAACAACTACACACCAAAGTAGACTACAGAACACATTGTGGTCTGTTTTGTCAAATGACCTTGATATCCCATAATTAATCACAAAATTCTACCGTTTTGTACTACTTCTGGGGTTTTTTAAAATTAAATATGTGTCAAAATCTGTTTCTCACATGATAATTTAAGGGCTCATCCTTCACCTAAACTAAAATGCCTTCTATGGACCAGAAGCTGGTTCTTTGGAAAGGTTAATAAAATAGGCTAGTTATTGGAAACCATAACAAAAGATAAAATAAAATAAATAACTAGAATAAGTAATTGAAATGTATGAAAAATTTTCATGCAAACTAAAATAAATTTTTTATAGAAGAAATGAAAGAGATAACATTTGACAATAGAACTAATGGATGTGAAAGAAATAATTTCAGAATATTATGAAAACTATACTCCAATAAATTTAAAAAGCCAGAAGAAAGGAACAAATTCCTAGAAATTTACATCCTATTCAAATTGACACAGACAGAAATGGAACACTTGAATAGGGCAATCAAAAAAGAAAAAATTGAGCAAGTCATAAGAAAACTCACCCCCCCAAAATAGTCCAGCTCAGATGGCCTCACAGATGAATTCTACCAAACAGTCAAACAGAACTATTATCAGTTTTAATTAAGTTATTTTAAAATACAGCAAAAGAAAGGATACTCTCACAGTCATTCTATGAAGAAAGTATCATCCTTATACCATAATCAGGCAGTCATAAAAAAAATAGAAAACTATCAGCATCTTTCTCTCATTAATATAGTTGCAAAAATCCTTAACAAAATTTGGGCCAATAGAATCCAATAGTATATAGAAAAAGTAATTAATCATGACCAAGAGTGATTCATAGCAAGAATGCAGGGATGTTTTGATATAAGAAAACAATTAATGTAAATCATTACATTAATAAATCAAAGAACAAAAACCACATGATCTTATTATTGATGAAAAACGATCTTTGACAAAATACAATACTTCATCCCAATTAAAAAACTAAGCAAATAAACATAGAGGAGAATTTCCTCAAACATAGTGAAAAGTGTAGTTGTTAAGTGCAGTCAAGTTGTAGGTGACTCATAGCAACCTTATGAACTAAAGTCCTTAACCCTTGTGTGACTTTAATCCTTTCTCCAGGTTCATAGGGTTTCTGGAGGCAAGCTATTTACAGAAGTGTCTGTGACTTCTGCTTCTAAGTTTTCTTTAACCAGGGAGCCCCACCAAACACTGTCCACGATGGGTAACCATTATCGCAATTTGACACACTGATGTCACAGTGTTCAGCTTCACAGCAATCACAGGTTACCTCTGTACGGCAGGTGGACACTCCAGGGCTATATGACCTAGAAGAATGACCAAAAACAATTAAGAACTGGCCTGAGGGCCAAGGACTAGAGTCACCCACCTTTGGCTTAGTAGCATCGCTTTTAGTCCACTGGGCCAACTGGTCTCTCTCTATGTTGTTGAGTGCCATCAAGACTTGGGTGACTCATAGCAACCCTATGAATGAAAATCCTTGACATTTGCATTACTTTCATCCTTTCTCCAGGTTCAAGGTTTATGGAGGAGAGCTATTATGGAAGTGGATACCACTCCTGCTCTCCAAGCTTGCTTTAATTGGGGAGCCCTACGCAACATCATCCACTGTGGGTAACCATTATTATATTTGACACATCAATGTTAGAGTGTTCAGCTTCACAGCAACCACAAGTTACCTCTGCACAGCAAGTGGACACACCAGGGCTATATACCACGTAGAAGAATGCTTGACTAGCGGTATTCCTTTGTGAACAGGGATCAGTCAAATACCATCTCTTCCCATGGTATGCTAGTCATTGTTAATAAATTGTGTAAAAATTATACCCAAGTCTAGTAAATTCAGAAAACATTTATTTTTTTCTTCATTTTTATGGCTTGGGAATCTGGGTATGGTTTATCTGAGTTCTGTGTCACTCAGAGTTCTCACAAGCCTGCAGTCAAGATGTCCACAGAAGCGAAAGTCAATTGCTAGACTTAAGAAGGATATATTTCCAAGCTCACTCAAGAAACTATTGGCAGGATTCAATTCTTTTAATGTTGCTGTATTCCACTTTTATGGTTAGCTAAAGATATCTCATAGTTTCTTGCCAAAAAGGGCAGCTCACCACCTATCACCTAGATTTCTTCAGAATTAGCAAATGAAAGTATCAGAGAGGAAGAGCAAGACACAAAACAAAATCATTTTATGATTTAATCTTACAAGTGGCATCTCACTGCTTTTAAACTAAAATTAAGAAAAGGTATGCTTTAAAATTAAGAAAGGTATGTGTCAAGTATGTATCTTCTCTCAATACTCATTCAGTTTGTGTGCTGAGCAAATTATTTGAGAGGCTGGACTTTCTGAAGAAGAATGTAGCATCAGGATTAGAGGATGATTCAACAATAACCTTTATTATGCATATGATACAACCTTTCTTGCTGAAATTAAGGAGGATTTGAACGATTTTGCCATAGAAAATCACAGACTACACTCTTGAATATGGATTACATCTCAGCTTAAAGAAAACAAAAATTATTACCACTAGCTTGATAGACAACATCATGATCAGTGGAGAAAAGTATAAAATTGTATTTTCCTTGGGTCCACAATCACCACGTTTGGTACCAGCAGTCACAAATTCAGGAGATATATTGCATTAAGAAAGTCTAAAATCAGGAGCCTCTCCAAATTACTGATGAAAAATAATGTCAATTTGAAGACACCTGTTTCAGTCCATGCTCTTTTCTATTGCTATGCATCTGAGAGTTGAGCAATGAAAAATGATGGCAGAAGTACTATTGCCTGTAAGAGTTGGTGTTAGAGATGCATACTGAATACCTCATGAGCTGCCAACAGATATGTCCTGTAGAAAGTACAGCCAGGGAGCTTCTTTTGAGGCAAATATAATAAGGAGCCATCTTTGCTAAAAGGGATATTCTTTGGCCAGCACATCATGCTGGGGAAGGGAGAGAGCTGGTAAAAGAGAGGAGAAACATTGACACAGTGATTACAGCAATGAGCCCAAGAAATGATGAGGATAGCATAGGATAAGACAAGATTCATATCTGTTGCTCACATGGTACTAGGCGTCATTTGCAACCTTATGGCACCTGACAACAACAACATTGCTTTTGGTATAGTTCATTCAATGTAAGCAAAATACAAGGAGAATATTGACGATGTCTATACAAGAAGGAATACAATTAATACATTGTTGTTATTAAGTGCCATCAAGACAAGTATGACTCAAAGCGACACTATGTACAACATATCTGAACCCCATCATATCCTGCACCATCCTTGTCATCCCCACACATTTGAGCCCACTGTGGCAAACACTATCAATACAGCTCTTTGGTGGATTTCCTTTCCTGATCCTCCAAGGAATAGCTTCTCCTAACATGTCCAACATATGTGACATGAAACTTCACCATCTTTGCCTCCAAGAAACACTCTGGTTGTACTTTCTTCGAAACATATGTATACTTTTGGGAACCTGTAGGATATTCAGCACTCTTCTCCAATACCATAATTCAAATGCTTTGATTATTCACCTGCCATCCTTAGTCATTGTTTAACTCTCAGATTCCTAGAAGGTGATTGAAAAGATAGTGGCTTTAATCAAGTGTACTTTATCTTTAAACTGAAATCATTGTTCTTCAGGACTTCAGAAAGATCCCTGACAGTAAATACTTTCACAATGTTTTATTTCTCTTGATTTCCTGATTAAATCATTGACATTTCCATTTTTCTCCATCTATCATGCATAGGGGTGAAGATTTTGTTTTCCTGATGTTGAAATGTAACTGATATTGAAGGTTATATTCCTTGATCATCAGCAGCTAGTATGTCACGTCCTTCTTATTTTCAGGAATCTGGGTTGTGTCATCTGCATAATCCAGATCGTAGAAGAGTCTTTGTCCAAACCTTATGCTACAGTATTCTTCATAAAGTCCAGCTTCTCTAACAATTTGTTCAACAAAAAGATTTAATAAGTATGGAGAAAGCATACAGCCTTAATACACTTTTAGGACAACAGCTACTTGGTCTAGGTATAAATTGTATATAAGCACAATTAAGTATTCTGGAATTTCCATTCTTCTCAATGGTAGCCATATTTTCTTTATGATTCACACAGTCAAATGCCTTTGCATTATCATTAAAACACAAGAGACAGTTTTCTAATATTTTACGCTTTCAGCCAAGATCCCTCTGGCATCAGAAATAATATTTCCTGTTCCATGGCCTCTTCTAAACCTAGTTTCAACTTCTGGCTGCTCTCTGTCAATACAGTTTTCTAGCTGCTTTTGGATGACCTTCAATAATATTTCATTTGCACGTGACATTAATGATATTGTTTGAAATTTTTCACATTCACTTTTGTTGGGAATGGGAACAAATAGAATTTTCTTCCCAATTTCCTGGCACAGACTGATGAGCACATCTATGATTTCACCTTTTATTTGGGACATGTCAATTGGTAACCCATCAATTCTTATGATCTTATTTTTTGCCAAAGACTTCAATGCAGTTTGATTTCTTCGCTCTTCTTCATTATTAACTTTTTATCATATGCTCTCTATCATCAAAAGTAATAGATGATGAAGAGATTGAGATTGCTGACAGCTTCAATTTACAATGGCTCTACAATCAACACTCTTAGTATCAGCAGCCAGGATATTAAAAGATTAATTGCATTGTACCTCTCCAAAGTACTGAAGAGCAACAATGTCAGTCTGGAGACTAAGGTGCACCTATACAAGCCATGGTCATTGCAGTTACTTGTTATGCATCAGAGAGCTTAACAATGACTAGGGATGATAGAAGGAGAATTGATGCTTTTAAGCTTTGGTGCTGGAAAAGAGTATTGACTGTACCATGGACTGCTAAGAGAACAAACAAGTTCATCCTGGAAAGAGTGAAGCTAGGCTGCTCCTTGGAGGCAAGGATTCTGAGGTTCTGTCTGACACATTTTGGACATGTTGCAAAGTGGGATCAGTCCTTGGAGAGAGACGTCATGCTTAAGAGTGTAGAGGGACAGCACAGGAGAGGAAGATCTTCGATGAGATGGTTTGATTCAGTCACTGGGGTAATGGGGATGTGTGTATCGAAGACAATAAAATTGGCAAGGGATAGAGCAGGGTTTATGGCTATTGTACATAAGGTCGCTATGAGTCACAGGCAACTAAATGGCACATAAAAACAACAACCTAATAAATACATTAATAATTTATTTTGCAAGTTTCCTAATACATTATCAAATCAGTTAGAAGTTTTCTACCACAATGGATTTGAATTCAGTAATTCCTTCATTTATTTTTGGTTTTTGTTTCATCAACTTCTATTACATTTTCTACTATAACCTTGAATATACTTTTGGTTGCATTTTTTGGCATTTTTATTAATAAAAGCTTAATATTTAAGCACAATTTTATCTACACTGTACAGTTGTTTTAGTAGGCTGTTTTTATGGTCATTCACTTAAAAATACCTCAATATCTTTTTCTATTTCTTTTGGCCCTATATTTTATTTTTTTAGATGTTTTATTTTTTATATTTAAAATGGAAATAATTTTGTGAGATAATGTGTTTTGTATTATTTAAATCCTTTGAAAGATTTGTTTTTTGGCCCACATTATATTTTGGGACATGTTATATTTACTCTTGAGAAGCATGTGCGTTCTGTTGGTTTTGGGTTAAATGTTCTATAAAAGTAAACTAGGTCAAATTGGCTGATAGCTCACTGTATAAAATTCTGAACACTTACTGGTTTTTTTTCTCTCACTTTAATTAAAAGGAAAGGAGTACTGAACTCTTTAAGAAAAAAAAGTAGATCAATCTACTTTAAGTTCTGTTTATTTCACGTATTTTGTAACTACACATTTAGAATAGAATGGGGTTCAGATTTTTTGTACATAAGGGTCACTATGAGTCATACTTGACTTAATGGCACTTAACAACAACAACAATGTATCCATTGTATTTTTTCTTTTAGTGATCTTTATTTATCACTTACTGTTTCAAAATATCCCTTGTTAACTTTGACACTGCTTCTCTTCGGAAATGTACTTTTTCAGATATTAATATAATTTCTGTAATTTTATTTTGGTTAGTATTTGCATGGCTGTTATTTTTTCCATACTTTTACATTAGTGTTTCCTCATTTAAAACAGAGCTTGTTTTGAAAATATATGAGACATGCTTTTTAGAATTTAATCTGGAAATTTGTACCATCAATAAAACTACTTAAATTATTTATATTCTGTCATTATTGATCTACTGGATTCATATGTTATTTATGTTTTTATTTTCTTGACATATTTTGGATTAATCATTATTTTTTATAGAATAACTTTAGTCTCAATATTGGTTGACTAAGTGGTCTGTTAGGACAATGGTAAAGCTCTTGACTGATGACTGAAAGTTTAGCAGTTAGAACCCACCCGGGCTACATGGGTTTTAGGGCTCTTGTATATAGGGTAGCAATGAGTTGCAAGCCACTCAAGGGCACATAAAAACAACAATATTTGTTCAAACATTTAGCATTTTCTCCACTTTTCATGTCTTTATGTAGAACTAACTTTTCAGGGTTTTTATCTTTTGCCTATAGGTTTTCTTTATAGGTCAAACCAAGTGACAATGAATTATCTCACCTTATTAGGTGAAACTGTTTTCATTCCACTTTTATTTTTAATACATATTTTCACATGCTAGAGAATTTTAAGTTGTAATTCTCTCCCCCACTATTTGATTTCTTTGTTAGCACTTCAAGATGGGCATCCATTTTCTTCTCGTAATGATTCTGATGGGAAAGTTGATGGCATTCATAGCTTCTGTAAAGCTGTTGAATTCTGTTTCAGTGTAGCTTCCTTCACTTTAGTACAGTATCCTGCAAATTCTTGATGCACTAGCCTGAATTTTGATTTCCATCTTCTCAGCTCAGTGATATTACAGGGCTCTGGTAGATTACAGGGCTCTGTTAGAATTCCTCTCCTAATGCTACAGATTGCAAACTATTTCCAAGCAATAAACTAGACAAATTGTTTAGTTCACCTCATTTGATTTCTTTTCCTTGAGGATTATAGTACTTTTCTCCTTTTTATACAATAGCTAAAGCATTTTGTTTTACATATTTTGTCTGGTTTTCTGTTTGCCAACTCAGAAAACAGAAATTCAGACTCTATGACTCCCTCACTAGAGCAAATTCCAAAATGTTTTCTGACTCTTCTTTATTGTTCTGTGACATTTCAAAATCATTTCACAGTAATCATATTTGTAATCCCAAGGGTAAATGGGTAGGAAGTATAACATAGGCCTAATTAGTTAGGGTGCATTATCCCTGGTAGCACTGATTAATCTTATGATGAAAATATAGTTTAAGATATTCCATATATATAAACCATTGATTCTTTGTTTTATATGAAGTGGAAAGGCATGTTTCAACTACATTTGTCATCTTTCAGTTCCTAATTTTCATGTTGGTAGTGTTACTAAATTATGTGAGAAAAAGAAAACTTATTGGACAATACAGCTAAATACTTAAAGATAATTGAATACTAGGAATATTATGATTCAATAATTAACTCATGAAAATCAAGGAAGATGTGCATTAACGCTTTATCCTTTCCTCAGGTGTATTCAGTCTGTATGCTGAACAAATCATTCAATAAGTTAGACTCTATAAAGAAACATGTGGCATCAGAATAGGAGGAGATTGGGGAAGCAGCAGAATGCCCCCAGATGGGAGTTTTGGGGTGATGAGAGCCAATAAGAATACTTGATTATGGAGGAATGTGGAATAATGGAGCTCTTGGAGTCGGAACCTTGCCTTGGTTCTTAAATTTGGCCCTTGGCCCCAGTTTTAATTGTTTTTAGTCAAACAGTCTTCTACGTGGTATAGCATTGGTCTGTCCACGTGCTGTACAGAGGTAACTCGTAGTTGCTGTAATGCTGAACACTGTGAACCTGATACATCATATGCGATAATGGTTACCCATGGAGGACAATGTTTGGTGCAGCTCTCCAATTAAAACAAGCTTGGATCAGGAGTGGCATCCACTTCCAAAATAGCTTGCCTCTGGAAATCCTATGAATTTGGAGAAACGATGAACGTTATAAATATATTCAGGTCTTTCATTCATAGGGTCGCTATGAGTCTTTACGATTCGATGGCACTTAACAGCAATAAAAAACTCATTCAAAATTGTTGTAAATGGTGCTGGCAAAACAGAACTTCCACCTACAGAAAGCTGAAGCAGGATCCACATCTCACCCTACACACAAAAATCGATTCAAGATAGATCAGAGACCTGGGAGTAAAGCCCCAAACCATAATGTTCATGAGATACAAACTGGGATCAAGCTTAGAAGTGCTAGTCCAAGGTATAAAGAGACTGCCAAATACAACCAGAAATGCACAGTCTGAAGTGGATAAAATCGATGAATTGGACTTTCTAAATATCAAATGTTTGTGGGCATCAAAACCTTTTCCCAGCAGGGTGAAAAGAAAACCTACCAACTGGGAACAAACATTTGGTAATACCATCTTAGTTGTTGTTGTTGTTGTTAAGTGCCGTCGAGTCGCAGGCGACTCATAGCGACCCTATGAAGGAGAGTCCTCGACGCTTGGGTGCCTTTCATCCTCTCTCCAGGTTCATAGGGTTTCCGGAGGCAAGCTACTATAAAAGTGGACGCCACTCCTTTTTCCATGCTTGTTTAATCGGGGAGATCCACCCCACTCTCAGTCCGCACTGGGTAGCCAACCGTTAACGCATTTGACACACCCGTGTCACAGTGTTCAGCCTCACAACAACCACAAGTGACCGCGGGACAGCAACTTGTACACCAGGGCTATACGACCTAGAGGAATGCTGCTGCCTTGAACCCAAGGCCAAGCGTGGCTTCCCTGGCTCCTGGAGGCAGAGTTGCCTTTCTCCAGAGACCGCCACAACACAACACAACTCCCATCCCAACAGCATCATGCTATCTGGCCAAAGTGTCACAGCCACCCTGGGTGGGGCAAACCTGGGCGATTATGGCCGTCTCCATCCTCCTCCTCTTCTTAGACAAGAGCCTAATAATGAAAATTTACAGAATACTCCTGGGTCGCCACAAGGAAAGACAGATAACCCAATTACAAAATGGTAAAAGGCATAAAAAGAATTTTTACAGAGGAAGATATTCGAATGACTAACACATACGTGAAGAAATGCTCGAAATCACTGGCAATAAGAGAGAAGCAAATCAAAACAAAAAATGAGACACCATCTCACTCTAGTGACAGTGGTAAAATTTAATAGGACAGCAAGTAATAAATGTTGGAGAGGATGTGGGTGAACTAGGAACTCTTATACATTATTGGTGCAACCACTCTGGAAGGCAGTTTGGCATTTCCTCAAAAAAGGTGAACATAGAAATTCTATATGACCCACCTATTCCACCGCTTGGAATATACCCCAAGAAAATGAGAACTCAGTCTCAAATGGAAACTTGTACACCAATGTTCATAGCAGTGTTATTTACCTCCACAAGAATATGGAAACAGCCCAGATTTCCAATCACAATGGAATGGATTGACAAATTATGGTACATCCGTACAATGGAATACTACACAGCAAGCAGGAGCAATATGATTTTGTAAATCACTACCTAACTTGGGAGAGACTAGAGAGCATTATGTGAACTAATCAGTCGCATAAGGACAAATATTGTATTAAACCATTATTGAAGAATGAGTATGAGGATCCAAAGGCAAGGAGAGGGCAGGGTAGAAGCAGAGGGATGAGGATGTGTGGGGGGAGGAAAGAATTATAGGGGTGTACAATTTGATGGGTGGGAGGGTAAAAAATTTGGAAGAATCCTGTGTGAAAAACAATGCATTCGAATTTTGTAAATAAACTAGTATAATTTATAAAAATCAAACAAAAAACACACCACAACCTGCTGTTGTGCCACTGAATCTGATAATATACTACTATGTCAGTATACTAGATTCTTTTCTGTGCAAGGTAATTTTTCATACTTAAATTAAAATTAAATAGGTTACTCCCAATATTAAAAAAGTATAACTAATATAACAATAAAAATAGACATGAAATAGAAAACAACTAAAAAATACTATTAAAATCCATGAAAAATATCATGTAACATGTGTTGTTGTTGTTGTTATGTACCGTTGAGTTGCCTGCGACTCATAGCAACCCTAAGTACAACAGCCCTAAACTCCACTCTGTCCTGTGCCAATTACACTGTCTCTGACACTCCCAACCCAATTATCCCAGTCACTGAATCAATCCACC
>NW_006399869.1:8751743-8769906 GCF_000299155.1 Elephantulus edwardii
TGAGCTTCTCCCGCGGTTCTTTCCACATATGTAATCAATCTGGTTCCTATGCGTACCATCAGGTGAAATCCAGGTATATAACCTGCATATATGTCTCTTAAAAAGATATTTGCTATGAATAAGTCATTGATTGTGCAAATTTCGATCATTCTCTCTCCAGCTCCATTTCTGTCACCGAGTCCATGTTTTCCAACTACTGAATCTTCCTCTTTGTTCCCGACTCATGTACACACATAAAAATTGTTATTATTGTTGTCCTTATTAAGTGCCACTGAGTCAAGCATCATTCACAGATACCCTATGGACAACAGACCTGAATGCTATCCTATTCAGTACCATTGTAATCTTCCTTAACATTTTCAAGCCTAATGTGTGTTGAGAGTCTTCTATTTTGTTTTGTTTTTATTGTTATTAGACTCATTGTGATCCTGCGAACAAAAAATCTGAACCCTGCTCTGTCCTGCACCATCCTCACACTTTCTGACACAACAAAGCCCATTGCAGCAGTCACAGTGCCAGTCCATCTGGTTGAGAGGCTTCTGCTCTTTCACTGACACTTCTCAGCATCATGTCTTTCTCCCAGAATAGCCCCACCTAGCTACATGCCAAAAGTATGTGAGGTGAAGCCTCATCATTCTTGCCTCCTAAGAGCACTCTGGCTGTATATTCACAAAGATGTGTCTGTTTGTTCTCCTAGCCATCCATAGATGTTCAGTGCTCTTCTCCAACTTTAAAAGTATTGCCTTAAGATCTTACTATTACACATTGTTGTTGGTTGTTATCTGCTGTAAGTCACCTGAGATTCATAGTTACCCTATGTACAATAACTCTGAACCTTGTTCTGTCCTGAGTCAATTTCACCATCTCTGACAGACTTAAGGTTGTACGATACACGATGTTCTTGTTGTGGTGTACCTTAGAGTCAGAACTGACCCGTAGTTGACCTTCTTGCAGGTTTTCAGAAGCAATTTTTCACATGGGAAGAGACTGACCATCCTTGAACTGTGTCCTTTTGGGACTTGTCTAAATATTTTGGTAAAACTAAAAATTAGAATGTTGTTGTTAAGTGCCATCGAGTCATAGTGACCCTATGAATGAGAGACCTGGACACGTGTATAACTTTCATCCTTTCTCCAGGTTCATTGAGTTTCTGGAGGCAATAGAGAAACAAAATAATTCACTAAAAAATGAAATAATTATTTCAAAAGGAAACAAAAGAGAAAATAGATTAAGCAGATAGGAAAATAGAAAAATCATAAAATGTGTTTATTTAAACCTAAAATGTAAATTAATTTTTATTATAACGTAAGCATCCTTTTAACAGAAGAAATGCTTTAGTTAGAGACACAGAAACTTGCTTCTGTAGTTATATACCATCTAGTCTCATCACTGGGCTGATTGGCAACATCATGATAGATAGTGAAAAAATTGATATTGTTGACAGCTTCAATTTGCCCGGCTGCACAATCTATACTCTTGATACCAACATCCAGGAAATCAAAAGACAAATTGCATTTAGATAGTCTGCTGTCAGAGACCTCTACAGAGTGCTAAAAAAAAATTTTAAAAAGTCAGTCTGGAAACTAAGCTGTGCCTGATCAAGAAAATATTCTTTCAAATTACTGTCTATACATCAGAAATCTGGACAATGACTAGAGATGATAGAAAGAGAATTGATGCTTTTGAGCTGTGGTACTGGAGAAGAGTATTGAATATACCATGGACTGCTGGGAAAACAAACAGGTTTGACCTAAAGAGGGTTAAACAAAGCTGCTCCTCAGAGGCAAGAATTCTGATGCTTTATCTGACATTACTTTGGGCATGTTAAAAGAAGGGACCAGTCCTTGGAAAGGGACATCATGCTTGGGAGAGTGAAGGGACAGAGCAAGAGAAGAAGACTCACGATGAGATGAATTGATTCAGTGACTCTGATAATAGGGGTTGGTGTGTCAGAGACAATAAAATTGGTACAGGATACAGCAGGGTTCAGAGCTGTAAATAGGGTTTTACATAGGGTTACTAGGAGTCACAAGAGACTCAACGGCACAAAACAACAATTCCAACTCATAGCAACACCACGAGCAGCATAAAAAGACACTTCTCAGTCTTGCTCTGTTGTTATCTTTACTAAAATTGAGTCTTTTGTTAAAGTCATTATGTCAAACCATCTTATTGAGGCCCTATCTTTTTTATTGCTTTTGTTGCTGCTATTGCTGTTATTAGGTGTTATCAAGTCATGTATAACTCATAGTGACCCAATGAACAACTGATTTGTACTATTTTCTATCTTATGACACTCTTACCATCTCTGATACCTGAGCTCATTCCCCCAGTTACTGGGTCAATCTATCTTGTTAAAGGTCTTTCTTTCTTTTGCTGACCTTTCTCCTTTCAAGACATGCTGTCTCTTTCCAAGGAATAGACCATTCTAATGACATGCTCAAAGTATATGAGACAAAGTGTCACCATCATTACCTCTAAGGAACACTTTGGTTGAATTTTCTCCAAGACATATTTCTTTATTCGTTTGATTGCCCATGGTATATTCAATGCTCTTCTCCAACACCACAGTTCAAAGGTACCGATTCTTCTTCTGTAATCCTTATTTCTTCTCCAGATGAATAGGAAGTAATTGAAAAGACCATGGTTTGGATGAGGAATACCTCAGTATTTAGACTGATGTCTTCCCTTTTTAAAAATTTGAAAAGGTTCTTGACAGTAGATTTCTGCAATACAAAATCTTTATATTTCTTTAGTGCTGCTATCATTGAAATTGATTGTGAATCCAAGTAAAATGAAATAGTTGACAAAATTTAATCTTTATTTCTTCTATCATGATGTTGCCTATTGATCTAGTGCTGAAGATTTTCATTTTCTTTGTATTGAAATATAATCCATATTGAAGGCTGTAGTCTTTGATTTTTTCAGCAAGTATTCCTTCTTCACTTTCCGTAAGCAAGGCTGTGTTAGCTGCTCAGTATGAGTGATACATAAGTCTTCCTTCAATCCTGATGCCACGTTCCTTTTCATAATGTCCAGTGTCCTAAATGATTTGTGCAGCAAACAGATTAAATAGCTACTGAGAAAAGATACAAGTCTAACACATGCTTTTCCTTCTATCAAGCATGACATAGTTTTTCAGACTAGCCACATAAGATAAAAATTTTCAAGAAAATGAGAAAAATTCTCATTATCCTCATTACTAAGAAATATTCTTCTTAGAATAGTAACTTCTAAGGAGCATTCTCTCTGGCATTCTCATGGCAAATAGATTCACTTTTCTAATAGTGCATTGTTCTTTACCAACATATTAAATGGTCATTTATATTCATTATCCTACATGGATAATGATGTTATATCCTATATGGATACACAGTGATTAGAAAATTCCAGACTTTTGTCAGGTGATCGTTAATCTTCAAAATGACATCTTTGTTTTTTAACACTGAAAAAAAGTTGTTTTGTTGCTACTAACACACATTTCCAATGTAATATACTATCCAAATTAATCAATTGCATTCCAATTCTTATTGATTATGGATCCAACTAAAATAAAATCCTTGATAACTTCAATATTTTCCTGCTTCTCATGCTATTGAATCTATCCTAAGAGCTATTGTCTCTAAATTTCATCAGTAAGCACTTCAAATTTTGTTTGCTTTCAACAATCAAGGTTTTATCATCAGAAATCAGCATACTGAAGGTTGTTAATAATGTTTACTTCTAATTCTGATGTCACATTCTTATTTTTTTAAAATTTTTCTTCTTCAGAATGGCGATTGAAATTTTATGATGCGAGTATACAACTCTTTGTTGATTTTAAACCATGCATGTTTTAAAGCCATTATGTTGTTTCAATGACTGATTCTTGGTCAAGTTCCAGATGAAGTGCCATTCTTCACATTATTCACAATTTATTATGATCTATAGTGTACAATGCATTTTTTTAATTTTTTTAAATTTTTATTATTTTTGTGTGAGTGTACCGTCAAATCAGATCTGACTGGTACAGGAGGAGATTGTCCCTCCTTCCCCGGCAGAGCATCTGGTGGATTCGAACCATGAGCCTCTGGGATTGTGGTTGCAGCTCCTTACCACTAGGCCACCAGAGCTCCCCTACAATGCATTTTCATAGTCAATAAAACATACATAAGCATCTTTTTTATATTCTTTACTTTCTACCTAGATCCATCTGACATCAGTAGACCGTCTTTTTCTGAATTCTAGAAATCATCTCCAATAGGTTTGAGACATTCAACATTAATAATCAAAGGCCATATAAGTTATGGGATGACATCAATGATAATATCCATGAAGAGTGGAAAAGGTAATTACAAACATATTCTGAAAATGTACTTGAGCATTGAGAAGCCAAAACAAAGGGGAGAAATGATGAAGTAAAAGATTTCAGAAGATTTCAAAAGGCAATTTAGGAATAAAGCCCAGTGTTATAACAAAATATGCAAAAAGCTGGAACAGGATCATAAAAAGGAAAGAACTCACTGGATATTCCTCAAGTAGAAAGAACAGAAAAATAAATTTAATCCAGAGTTCAATACTGAGTCATATGGACAAAATCTTAAATAATCCAGAAAGCATAAAAAAAAAAAAGATTTTTAAAAAGTACACTTGATCGTGCTGAGGCAAAACCTATACTTGGATCAATAGGCAGTCATCAGAACAGAGCAAAGAAACACTTCATGGTTCAAAATAGGGAAGGGTGCGAGCCAGGGTTGTGTCCTATCTCCATACTTTCTCTTTTTTTTTTTTTTTTGTTTTGTTTGCGAGTCTTGGTTTATTAAATATATCAAAACAGATACAGTTTGATGCCATTTTTCATTTACACTACAAAACATCTTCCACAGTGTTTTGACACTATTTAAAAGCTTTAACACTAAAGGTTTGATTTCAATTCCACTGATTTAAATTATTCCCCAACTGATGAAGCTCAGGTTATTTTCAACTACTTGAAATCAACATTGTTGTATTAAATGCCTTTGTGCAGAACCTTTCCTTTGAACAAGAACCTTGGACATGAGATAGAAGAGTACCAAAAATGCAGGCTCTCCATACTTTTTCAACCTGTATGCAGAATAAATTATCTGGGAGGCTGGGCTCTATGAGAAGAAATGTGGTATCAGGATTGGTGGAAGATATATATATACAATCTGTGTCATGCAGATGACACAACCCTGCTTGCTTAAACTGAGGAGGACCTGAAGCACTTCCTGCAGAGAGTCAAGGACTGCAGCCTCCAATATGGATTGAGACTGAATGTCAAGAAGACAAAGATTCTCACCACTGGACCAATTGGCAGCATCAGGATGGATGGTGAAGTGATTGAGATTGTTCACAGCTTTAGTTTACTTGACTCCACAGTCAACACTCTGGCACGAGTAGCCAGGAAATTAAAAGACGTAGTGCGATGAGAAAGTCTGCTGTTAGGGACCTCTCCAAAGTTCTGAAGAGCAATAGTGTCTCTCTGGAGACTAAAGTGCGTCTGATACAGGCCATGGTCTTTGAAATCACTTGATATGCATCAGAGAGCTTGAAAGTGACTAAGGAGGATAGAAGGAGAATTCATGCCTTTGAGCTGTGGTGCTGGAGAACTGTATTGAGGGTACCATTGACTGATAGGAAAACAAACAGATTCATCCTTGAGAGGGTTCAACCAGGCTGCTCCTTGGAGACAAGAATTCTGAGGCTTCGTTTAACATACTTTGTACATGTTGTAAGGAGGGACCGGTCCTTTGAGAGGGACATCATGCTTGGTAGGGAGGAGGGACAGCACAGGAGAGGAGGGCCTTCTGTGAGGTGGAATGCTTCAGTGACTGGGGTAATCAGGATGGGTGTGTTGGAGACAGTGCAATTGGCACAGGACAGAGTAGAGTTTAGGGCTGATGTACATAGGGTTACAATGAGTCGCAAGTAACTCAACGGCACATAACAACAACAACACACTTTAAAAAAAGAACATAGAGTCATTGTACAAAAAGAATGAGCTGCCACTGAAAAATGTCAAGATATTCAATGTGCATACAATGGATACCTTTCAAAGAACAGATAAAGATGTATCCTTGGACATGCTCATCAGTCTGTGAATGAACATTTGGGGGACAGTTGCTTGGCAAATTGATTGAGAGAGATTCATACATATCTTCATTCCAAAAAAAAAGATGCTCCAACATAGTATGAAAATTATTGAACAATATCATTAATATCATATGGAAACAAAATATTGCTGAAGATTTTTTCTTTAATGTCTGGGACAATACACTGATAGAACATGGGCCAAAAGTTCAAGATCAATTAAAAGAGGCAATGGATAGTCAATGAAACACAGATAGACATTCCTCTGGTATTACCTGCTTTCAGCCAAGATCCATCTAACATCAGCTACAATATCTCTAGTACCATGACCCCTTCTGAAACCAGCCTGGACTTCTGGTAATTCTCCGTTGATGTGCTGTTCCAGTCGTTTTTGGATAATTTTCAGTAAAATCTTGCTTGCATGTGAAATCAGTGAAATTGTTCTGTAGTTTCCACATTCGGTTGGGTCGCCTTTCTTTGGGATAGGAACAAATATCGATCTCTTCCAGTCAGTTGGCCAAGTGGTCGTTCTCCAGATTTCTTGGCACAACTTGGTGAGCACGTCCAGGGCAGCATCTGTTAACTGAAATATATCAATTGGTATACCATCTATTCCTGGATCCTTATTTTTGGCCATGTCCTTCAAAGCAGCCTGAACTTCTTCTTTCATCACCATAGGCTCTTGCTCATATGTTGTTTCATGAAATTCTTCTGTGTCTTCCAATTCCTTTCGATACAGTGACTCAGTATATTCCTTCCATCTTCTTTTAATACTTCCGGGATCATTTAACATTCCGCCGAAAGCATCCTTGATTATAGCAACTCGAGGTTTGAATTTGTTCTTCAGTTCCTTGAGCTTAAGATATGCTGAGAGAGTTCGGCCCTTTTGATTTTCCGACTCCAACTCCTTGCACATTTCATTGTAATATTTTGCTTTGTCATTTCGTGCTGCCTTTTGAAATCTTCTAAAAAGAGTTCATATTTAGTAAACAAAATCCCCAAAACAGATTAACAAGACAGAATCCCTCAATTAGTTCAGAAAGCTATTCAGTCAGCAAGTACAATTTCAGCCAAGCAGCACAAATGTGAGAAGACCCTGCTTTTATTCCATTTTCCAGCCAGCATAGACATGAAGTCTGGCTTGTCAGAAATTCTCCACGGTCTTGCAAGCTCTCCCTGTAATGTTGGCTCCACAGTTGTTAATGGCGTAGAAACATTGATCAATAATGAACCACGTTTCTGCAGTTAAGAAAGCTGAAGACCACTCCTCCAGAGGATCTAATGGTGGTAGGTGGATTCATTGTACTTACATATTATTTTTCTGGCCATGTGGTCAGGCTAAGGAAGTAGAAAAGATAAGAAATCCAGCAACCCTTTGGCTTATCTAATTATTGTCCTTCAAGGATGAAGGATCAACTTTCCCCTTAAAGTCATCTACATTAGTGAAAGTATGTAAGCTTTTCAAGTTTCATGCCTTAAGGACTCTGTTTTAGAGAGTAAGTTTCTGATTTGCCTAGTTATATTGTTAAGGAAGAAATGGATCACATAAATATTGACATAATAGGCACTGAGGAAATGAAATGAGTTGATATGGGATATTTTGAATAAGATAATTTTATTATTTACTATGCTGGAAAAGAAAAGGAGAGGGAAAAATGTGGTCACATTCACAGTTAAAAAGGCCATTTCTAGATCCTTCTTGAACTGCAATGTTGTGAGAGACAGGATAATATCCATATGTATAAAATGAAGACCTGTTAATACCACTATAATTCAAATATATGCACCAACAACCTGGAACAAAAGGAAGAAATACATGACTTCTACCAACTTTTGCAGTCAAAAATTGATCAAATGTGCAACAAAGATGCTTTGATAATATTGAGTGTGGAATGCAAAAGTTGGGAACAAAAAAGAATGACCAGTAGTTAGAGAACATGAACTTGACAGAAATGAGGCTGGAGATAGAATGATAGAATTCTGTAGAATGAATGACCTGCTCATTGCAAATACCTTATAAGAGAAACACAAATGCCAACTGTACACATGGACTTCACCTGATGGTCTACACAGGAATAAGATGGACTACATCTGTGGAAAATATTGATGGAGAAGTTCACTGTCAGCTGTGAAAACTAAGCCAGATACTGATTGTGGAACATACAATCAACTTATTAGAGTTGAGTTGAGTATGACTCATAGTGACCTGATGAAAAGCAGATCTGAACCCTGCCCTATGTTGAACATGAATAGGGATGACCGAAGATGAATTGGTGCTTTAAGTTGTGGTGTTGGAGAAGAGCACTAAACATCCTATGGACAGCAAAAAGAACAAACATATATCTTGGAGAGGGTGAGCCCGAGTGCTCTTTGGAGGCAAGGCTAATGAGGTTTTACCTCACACACTTTGGGCATGTTGCTATATGGGCTATTCCTTGAAAAGAGACAGGATTCTTAGAAGGGTAGATACTGGGCAAAGGAGAGGAAAACCTTATACGAGGTAGCTTGATTAACAAAGTGACTATCACAATGGGCTCTAATATGTCAGGAAATGTTAAGATAACACAAGATAAGATAGGATAGCACCAACAACTATTCATATGCAATTTCAAACTGAAGCTAAAGAAAATAAAATAAAATCCACAAGAATCAAAGTTTGACCTTGAGTCTTTCCCACCAGAATTTAAAGACCATCTCAGGAACAGTTTTGAGTTCTTGAATACTAAAGAGCAAAGATCAGGCAAACTATGAGAGGATATCAAGAACACCATCATGAAGGGTGCAAAAGGTCATTACATTATTTTTCATTCACATTGAGCTTCATAAAATCATTCCTCATGCATTATGTTTGACCTTGATTCGGTAGTACCTTGCGGAACATTAACCTTGCTTTGTAAGTAAACCAATTAAAAAAAATAAAATAGAATGTACATGAATAATTGCATGAAATACAATGTAAATGAAAGATTGCATTAAAATGCATGTGAATGAAACATAATATAAAGGGACTATTATATGAAACCCAATAAAAATATTTTTAAAAACTGGAAAAATAGTCATTACAAAGAAAGAGGAAGAAGAAAAGAGCAAGAAGGATTTTAGAAAAGACTTTGACTATTGATTGCACTAGAATGCTGAGAAGCCAAATCAAAGGGAAGAAATTACAAGTTAAGGGGTTAAGGCACTGAACAGAAGATTTCAAAGGGTAGCACAGAAAAATAAAGTATTATAATGAAATGTGAAAATGCCAGAGTTGGAAAATGAAAAAAGGATGAACTCACTCATCATTTCTTAAGATGAAGGACTTGAAGAGCAAGTTTAAGCTTTGAGTTGCAGCTCTTAGGATGTTGAGGGTAAAATGTTGAATGACCAGAGAACCACAAAAAGAAGAAAGGAGTACACAGAGTTTACAGGAAAAAAAAATAGTCTTACACAGAAGAATTTCATAAAACAACATACGACCAACAGGCTATGGTTATGAAGGAGGAAGTTCATGCTAATCTGAAGGAATTGTCAAAAAAGAGAAAACCCCAGGAAGTGATGGCATAGCGACTGACATATTTCAACAAGCAGATGGTGCCTTGGACATTCTTTCTAGGTTGTGTCATGAAATCTGGAAGACAACAACTTGGGCAACTAACTGTAAAAGATTCTTATTTATTCCCACTCCAGAAAGAATGATCTAACAGAGAGTAGAAATTATTGAAGAATGTCATTAGTATCACACACAGGCAAAAACCTGCTGAAGATTATTTTTAAAAAATCCTGGAACAGTACATCAGCAAAGAATTGACAGATGTGCAAGCTGGGTTTAGCACATGCCATGGCTTTATGGACATTATAGCCAAAGTTAGATGGATCTTAGTAAAAAACAGAGAGTAATAGAGAAATGTCATAATGTGTTTCATTAACTATATGCAAAATAATCCAATTATGTGAATCCCTAATAACCCTTTAATTCCTGGAGCTTACTTTTTTCCAATGCTTTCCATGCAGTTTGTATTCTTTCTCTTGTTGGTTCTTGACAATATGCTACTTCCTAAATTATTTTGTTGTTGACAAATTATTTTTGGTACAATGATTTTGTGTACCTCCTCCATTTTGTCTCATGCTTCCTGGATCATAAATTTTTTTTCCCCAAAACTTCTCTCAGTTTGCAAATTGATGCTTGAGCTTGTTTCTCAGTTCTTTTAGCTTGAGAAGTGCTGAGAAACTTCTACCTTTTTAATTCTCTAACACTTTGCACACATCTATGAGCTGCCTTATGAAATCAGTTCATGTCTTTTACTTCAACATCTCTTCCCAATGTTTTGGCTTCTTAACACAATAGTGCAATTTTCAGAGTCTCTGCTGACATTCACTTTGGTCTTTTCTTTCTCTTCTGTCTTTGTAGTGACCTTTTGCTTTCTTCAGGGCTGACATCTTTGATGGCTTCCAATAGCCTATCCAATCTTTGGTCATTTAGGTTCAATGCCTCAAACTTATTCTTAAGCCTGTTTTATAATGTATTGAGAAATTTTGGTACATTCACATGATGGAATACTACACTGAATGTAGGAGCTAAAATTTTGAAAATTACTACATGATTTGGGAGAGACTGGAGAGCATTATGCTAAATGAACTAACTTAGTCCCATAAGGGCATATATTATATGAGGGTATTATTATAGAAATTGAAAGATAATTAGGAAAACAGGTATGAGGATCCAAGGGGAGAAGAGAGAAGGAATAGAGGGGTGATGATGGGCAAGGCTGGGTAATCAATTTGATGGGTAGAGGGATGGGTGGATAAAAGAAATGGAAAGATAAAAAAAAAACTAAAGAAAAACAATGTATATAAACCTTGTAAGCAAACCAGTATAAACTAAATATTTCTTTTAAAAAAATACAACAACAACAAAAAACAGACAAACTTGGGTTGGAGAGACTCATAATTATATTTTAGTTCTTGTGGATTTGTTTTCATTTTCTTCAACTTCAGTTTGAACTATCACATAAGTAATTGATGATCTCTTCCTGGTCTAACAGTCAATGCCTTGCCTGGTTTTGACTACTATACTATTTACTAATACTATACTGTACTGTGCTATGTTATGCTATACTATACTATACTATACTATACTATACTATACTATACTAACCTAACTATACTATACTACACTACATGGACCTCACCTGATAGTCTGTAAGGGAATCAGATTGACTCCATTGACTACAGCATTAAGTAAAGGAATCCTATGAAAACATTAGTTTTGTTAAAAAAATTACATTAAAATCCTTAAAGAAATATAATAAAAAATCATGAAATTAAATTTCACATAAAACAATTCAGGGACCATCACCTCTCTTCCTCAAAAAAAAACAATAACTATGAAGCAGAAGAAAAGACTATCATAATTAAATAGATTACAACAAATACATATTGTTGTTGTTGTACCATAGAGTCATGACTCACTCATAGCTGACCCTCTAGCAAGTTCATAAAGGCAATAAATCTCATTGGAGAAGAGGGACCATCTTTATCCCATGGATTATCTGATAGATAAAAATCGTGTTACTCTGTGTTGGAAACACAACTTCTTACTATTAACCTACCAGAACTCTCCAACAAACAGATGAGAATATAAAATATTATCTTAAATAAAATCCAACAGGCCACTTTCAATATAAGATATATTTTTATATTATTATGTGCCATGGAGTAGACTGTTAGTCATATGTACCCTATGTACAACTCTGAACTCTGCTGCATCCTTCACCAATCTCACTGTCTCTGATACATTTGTCCTCATTACTATAGTTCCTGTGCTAATCCATCTCATCCAGGTCCTGCCTCTCCTGCACTGACTCTCCACCCTTCCAAGCATGATGTCTTTTGTTAAGGACAGCATGCCAAAAGCGTGTGAGCTTCAAAATCCTTGAACTTCAAAATCTTTGCTTCCAAGCAGCAATTTGATTGGACCTTCTCCAGGGCAGATTGGTTTTTTTTTTTCTCTTGGTATATTCAGTACTCTTCTCCAGAACTACAACTTGAAGTCAATGATTCTTTTATCATCCGTAGTCATTATCTACATCTCTGACACATAGCAAGTGATTGAGAAGACCACTGACTGTATCAGGCATGTCTTAGGCTCCAGACTTGCTCTTTAGGCTCAAGACTTACTCTTTAGGCTCAAGACTTGCTCTTCAGCACTCTAGAGAGGTCCCTGAAAACAGACTTTCCCAGTTTAATTCATCTTTTGATATCCTAACTGTGTTGGTTGTAAATCTGAGCAAGATAAAATTTTTAACAATCTCATTCTTTTTTTTCCATCTATTTTGATGCTTCCAACTTGCCCAGTGTTAAAAATTTTTATTTTCTTGATACTGAGCTTCAATTCATGTTGAAGACTGCTGCTGACGTTCCTGACCTTCAACAATAAATGTTTCAGGCCCTCATCAGTTTCAGAAAGCAAATTTGTGACATCTTCATAACACATATTGTTGATGAGTATTCCTCCAACACTGCTGCCACATTCCTCCTCATAAAGTACAGCCTCTGAATGATCTGTTCCACATATTTATTGAAATGGTGTTATCAAGTGTCAAATAATTAATGTAAATAAATAAGACACATAGATGAAAGTAGATAAAAGGTTTTTTAAAAACAAATTTAATAAGGTAGATATTATTACTATGTATTGAATTCTACCTCCTGATAAGGTAGAGTGCATCTTCTTAAATATCCATGATACATACTGGACTACAAAAGAAATCACTCTTGGCTTTTATTTATAAAGTTGTTATTGCTAAGTGTTTTAACCCATTTCCAACTTATTGTAACCTCATACACAACAGAAAGAACCACTGTACAATTTCTCCACTATCCTCATAATCATTATTATATTTGAATTCAAGTTGCAGCCACTGTGTCAACCTATCTTGCTGAGGGTCTTCCTCTTCTCCACTGATTCTCTACCAACCATGATGTCTTTCTCCAGACATTAATTATTCCTGAAACATGTCCAAATCTGTAAGATAAAGTCTTGACATCCTCTCTTCTAAGGAATATTCTGGTCATAATTTTTCCAAGACAAATATGTTTTTTCTTTTGAAATATTAATTTACTTAGCACTCTCTGCCAAAATCAGAGTTCATAAGTATCAATACTCCTTGACTCCTTGATTCTCCAATTCATTTCCAAACTTCCAAATGGATATGTCGTAGTCATTGTTGTGTGCCATCGAGCCAAAAATTACTCAAATCTGGATATTCCAGAAAGTTTTCAGAAGCTATATATAAGAAGAGAAGAGATTGTCCAACCTTTTCCAGCAGAACAGTTGGTGTATCTGAACACTGTGCCTTTTGGATTCCAGTAAAGGTTCTTACCAAGAGGTCACTAGGGTTCCCTTTAGAATGTCTTACAGAAGCTCTGGTGGTCTAGTGGTAAGGGGTTGTGCTACCAATCCAAAGCTACCCAATTTGTACCCACCAGCTGCTCTGTAAAAGAAAGATGCTCAATATACTTCTGTGCAATTTCATGTCCTTGAACACCCACCAGAAAGTCAGCTCTAAGTTGGTTTCCAACTTTTACATTCCAGTCATCGATTATTATTAATTCATAATGACTGCAGGTTTGGTCAATTTTGGACTGCACAAGTTGGTTTGTTGCTGTTGTTTTTAGGTGCCTTTGAGACGATTACAACTCATCACAGCTCTATGAACAAAAGATCTGAATCTTGTCTTATTCCTGTAATAGCCTCACCATCTCTGATATAATTGAGCCCTGTGTAGCAGTCACTATGTCAGTCCATCCTGAGGGCTTCTTCTCTTTTGCTGACCTTCCACTCTCCCGAGCATGATGCTCTTCCAATGAATAATCTCTCATATCCTAAGTATGAGAGATGAACATTGCCACTCTTGCCTCCAAGGAACACTCTGGCTGTACCTTTTCTAACACACATCTGTTCATTCTTTTGGCAGTCCACAGGCTATCCAGTACTCTTCTCAAACACCACAACTCAAAGGCCTCGATCCTTCTTCTCTCATCCTTATTCACTGTCCAGCTTTCAGATGTGGGTATCTGTGAAGGCAGCCCCACCACAGCCAGGTCCTGACAGCTTTTGAACCTCATACTCTGCATCAGTACCAAAATCCCAGCTGAGCCACTTTACAGGCCAAATACCCACAACCAGGTCCTCATCCTACTGCTCCACCAACATCCCCTATTGTGACCAGAAAACAGCATCCTGCACCATAATATTTGTATTCCTGATTGTCTTTATTATTTGCTGTTAGAGGTACAATCCCTATCAGTTCTTTATATCTAGTATTAATTTGCATGCACAAGTTGATAGAAATATTCAATTAGCTCCCCTTTGGTGTTCGCTGTTGGGGTGTATATTTGAAAAACAGTGATATTAACAGGTCTCCTTTGTATATGCATTGATAGTATCCTGTTGTTGAAAGCATTGTACTTCAGGACAGACTTTAAATGATCTTTTAAACTATGAATGTGATGCAAAGGGTAAGTGCTAGACTATTAAATCAAGAGCAAATGCTAGACTGTTAATGCAAAGGTTGGTAATTGAAACTCAGTGATACCTTGGAGGTAAGGGAGTTTGTGTATTTCTGTAAGGTCCCAGCACTCAAAATTATGTAAAGGAGATATGCTCTGCACACATGAGGTTGCCATAGTCAAAACTATCTCAAAACCATACAACAATAACAAAGTACCTTAATCAATAAAGAAAAACAGTGAATAAAAAATTAAATATCTAGATCAATGAGCTACAAAATTATGATAAAGTATAAAATGCACAATCTTTTTAAAAAGCAAAAAGACTTACGGAATAAAAAATAAGTTTATTTAAATAAGATAGAAAAGCAATAAATTTAATAACTATATCAATATTCTTGTACTTTCAAAAACCTCTCAAAATACAGAACCTGTTAGCTAACTGAAGGAAAAAAGAAAAATAGTACAGCTCTACAAAGAAAGAAACAATAAAAATTATCATTTAGACAGAAGACATTTCAAAAACTCATAAAACACTACTTTGTAATACCAATGCAAACAAATTTTAAAACTAAAATGTAATCACTAATGCCCCAGAGAAATAGAGATTACCAACCTGCTCCTGTTCAAAGATGAGAGCACTAACTCATTTTCATTGAATACTTAAAGTTATTAAAGAATAATCTCCCAGGAAAATCACTGGCCTCAAATATTTTCTCAGAGGAATTCTTTTATACTACCTAAGAACAGATAGTCTCAATGTTATTTAAATTATTCCAAAGGTGGGGAATAGGAAAGTGTTTTAAACTCTATTTTTTTAAATGAAACAAGAAAAAATATCTGTATCTAAAATAGATGAAGGTGGTAAAAAGAAAGAAAATTTTATGCTGATATGTCCTTTCTTAGGTGTAAAACATGAATTAAATATTGACTACCCAAAGAGACCAGAGAGTGAGTGGAGATATCATAAAATGAAGGAATATATCAGGATAGCAAGAACAAGGAGAAAGTGATCCCGGTACCTGACTGAGTGTATTATTTTGAATAACTTTTTTTTCTTTTTTACTTTTGCCTGTCTTTAGAATTCTGTGACATATGGATGGAATCACAGAAAATTAACTTTTGTGTTGGTTTCTTTTGTTCAATGTTCTATTCATTGAGTGGATAGTAAAGAGTTGTATTTCGTACAATTAAAAAAAATAGTTCAAGAGGTAAAATGACTGGTCCACCCTTTAGCACTATTTACTACAGTCATCTGTTATGGAATTATTCAGCAATATTTTCCAATATTGCCCATCAATTCTTCTTCTGTCATCCTTAATCCTTGCCCAACCATCAGATGCAAAGGAAGTAACTGAAAAGAACTTGGCTTGGATCAGGCTCACCTTTAAATTGACATTGTTGTATTTTAGCATTTTTAAAGAGGTTCTTCACAACAGTTCCCAATGCAACATCTTTTTTTTAATATATAAGCTAATTTTTATGTAGATACACACACACACACACACACACACACACTTTCTTTCATTGAGATTATGTTTCATATAATCTTCTCATATATTGTGTTTTATAACATTACTCACCATTGGACTATACCCACCATTTCTCCATCTTTTCAGGTCCCCCATTTTCAGGTCTTTCCCACTTCCTTTAACCTCTCTCTCCACCCACCAAATTGCACAATCCTATGCTATCCCCCACACCTTTCCTCACCTCTAAGCTCCCACCCTTGCCCCCTTGGACTCTCCCATATGTTTTACTAGTTATCCTTCTATTTTCACAATGGTCTTTTGTGGTATTTGTCCTTATGAAACTGAGTTAGTTCATTCAGCACAATGATCTCAGACTCTCCCAAAGTATGTAGTATTTTTCAAAATTGCTGCTCCTGGGTACTGTGTAGTATTCCATTGTGTGAATGTATTACAATTTTATTGGGTAAATGTACCACATTTTCAATGTGTGAATGTACCACAAAATCTAGTTGATTATGGTTGGACATTTGAGCTGTTTCCATGTTATTGTGACGGTGAATTACACTTCTATGAACATCGGTGTACAAATCTCTATGTCCCAGTTCTAATTTCCTTGGTATGTATTTCAAATAGTGTAAAAGTAGGGTCACATGTAGTTTCTATAGTAATCTTTTTGAGGAAACACAAAACTATCTTCCAGAGTTGTTATACCATTTTACAATCTCACCAATAGTGTGAAAATTCCTACCTCTCAAAAATCTTTCCAACATACATTGCTTGCTACCCTGCTAAACTTTGTCACTATTATTGGAGTAAAATTATTTCTCATTGTGCTTTTGATTCACATATCTCTTATTGTCAATGATTTTGAACATTTCTCCAAGTGTCTGTTGGCTATCTGAAAGTCTTCCTCTGTGAAAAATTTTCCCATGTCTTTTGCACATTTTGTAATAGAGTTATCAGTCCTTTTCTTCTAGAAGTTCTGAAGTATTTTGTAAACTTTTCGTGAGACACCTGAGTAAGATGATATTGTCAAAAGTTTTTTCCCAGTTGGTAGGTTTATTTTTCAGGCTGCTGGAAAATGTTTTGATGCACACATGCATTTAATCTTTAGAAGGTCCTATTCATCAATTTTATCCTCTCCAGATTTTATTTGTTGGCCCTTTTTTACCATAGACTAGGCTTTCTAAGATTAACGCTAGTTTATCTTCTATGAACTTTTTGGTTTGGGGCTTCTCTGATGCCCATTGAGTTGATTTTTTATGCATGGTATGAGATATGGATCCTGTTTCAGCTTTCTGCAGGGAGCAGTCCAGTTTTGTTAGCACCATTTGTTGAAGGGGTTGTCTGTCGTTTCCCCATTTGAAAGATTTTGTTTCCTTGCCAACTATTGACCATAGATAGACAAGTCAATTTCTGGGTTCTCAATTCTCTTCCATTGATCTATGTGCCTGTCATTGTACCAATATTATGATGGTATTTTTTTTACTACTGCTGTGTAGTAGGTATTGAGTTTAGAGAATGCTATGCCTCTCAATTCATTTTTGTTTCTCAGATGTGCTTTGCTTATTCAGTGTTTCTTTCCTCTGGAAATAAACTTGGCAATTTCCTTTTTAATCTCCTTGAAAAAGAAATGAATTTGGTATCTATATTGGGATTACATTGAATATGTAGGTACCTTTAGCAAGATTGCTATTTTCACTATATTGAGTCTTCCTATCTATGAACCATTCCTATCTTCCTATCTTGTGTTGAAACATTCTTGTGTGCCTGTTATGAATCTCACTTGGTCATGATAAAGATTTTATTTTGCTTATATAATGTATTTTATAGACTAGGACTTTTTTGAAATTGTTTGCATGTATGTTCATGAAATATATTGGTCAGTAGTTTTATTTGTTGTTGTTATAGTTGTTTGTTTTGGTTTCATTTTTGTGATATCTTTGCCTCGCTTAAGTATTAGGGACCCTGCTTGCTGAAACTGAGGAGGACCTCATGTACTTGCTGCGAAGGGTCAAGGACTGCAGCCTTCAGTATGGACTGAGGCTTAATGTCAAGAAGACAAAGATTCTCACCACTGGACCAATTGGCAGCGTCAGGATGGA
>NW_006399869.1:8770441-8773624 GCF_000299155.1 Elephantulus edwardii
GCAGGATAGAGCAGGGTTTAGGGCTGTTGTGCATAGGGTCGCTATGAGTCGAAAACGACTTGAGGGCACATAACAACAACAACAAACAAATATTAGGGTTATGCGTGGTTCATAGAATGTCTCAGGAAGTGTATTTTTTTAAGTTTTGATATAATTTAAGTAGACTTGGTTACAGAGCTTCTCTGGATAGTTGGTAGAATTCATTTGTGAAGCCATCTGGTCCAGGACTTTTTTGTGGGTGAGTCGTTTTATGACATGCTCAATTTCTTTCTTTGTCATGGGTCTGTTCAAATGTTCTACATTTGTCTGTGTCAATCTGAAATCTATGTGGGATGAGTTTCAAGGAATTTGTTCATTTTCTCTAGCTTTTCAAATTCATTAGAAAATAGCTTTTCATAATATTGTGATATCATAGATTTATGTTTTCTCTGCTTCCATTGTTGTGTCACCTCTATCATTTATTAATAGTGTTATTTGTGTCTTGTCCCTTTTTTTTGTGAAGTTTCCCATTGGCTTGCCAGCTTTATTGACCCTTTGTCTCCATGTTTTGCTTCTCTGCGTATCATTTGTCTGCTACATATCCAATCAATTATCTAGATACCTGCCTTTAAAATTTCTTAGTGTGTCCTAGACTTGTGTCTTACCTAGAGCATTCGACTATAGCATCACTGTCTCGCGGGCCTCACAGTTCCAAATGGACACCCTCACCCTGCCGCCTAGACCCCCAAACCTTAGAGATCTTGCCCCACCACTGGAAAGTCCAAATGACCATCCAGAAGCCCAGCACTAGTCCCGCACATGGAAATCCCAGTCCCACCACCTGGAAGTCCCTGCTGCACCATCTGGAGGACCTGGCTGCACTGGCTAGATGCCCCAGTCCCAAGGTCTGGAGGAAAACCCACTGTCACCTCTCTGAACTGTGCCAGAGATACCAGTATCACAGGTGAATCCTTTCATTTTCCTCCCTCTCCCAAAGCTAGAGCTTTGTTTAGTCCAGAGCATCTTGGACTGGATTTGCTGTAACAGTTGTATGACAGAGGAGGTCACTACTTCACAGGCCATATCTCCCCTGAACTGAAACAAATCTTTTCTTGAGTCAAAAGTTCAGAGAGAAACTCAGGCAGGGTAGCTGCCCCATCCTACTCTGCAGCAGTGCTGCCAGAGCAAAAGCCTGCTATTGACTTTGGTATGAAAAATTCTACCACAGCAATGTCACAGAAGAAGTAGGCTATCTCAAACCCTGCACAAGCCAAAACCAAGTTGTCACCCTCAAAAAGTGACGCAGTATCAATAAATTTCCTGAAGCCATAAAGTCTGATGGAACTTTCTGACACAGAATTTAAAAGAACAATTATTGGATGTTTTCAATAGGTTAAAGACAGACTTGAAGAATTACAGGACCTTCAAGCAAAAACCATGGGGACCTTAAAAATACTATGCAAAACAAAGTAGATAAAATCAATGAAGCACTAGAGGTTATGGAAAAATAAGAAACCACAATCCAAAATATGACGACTAATGTTTCAGATGCTCTCAACATGTAGGAGGGATATATAAACAGTGTTGAAGAGATGGAACACAGAACCAGTGAAACAGAAAATAGAATTGTAATAACTGATCTGCTACAACAAAAAGCAGATACATCCATCCTGATTATCCCAGTCACTGAATCAATCCACCTCATAGAGAGCCTTCCCCTATGGCACTGTCCCTCCACACTCCCAAGCATGATGTCCTTCTCCAAGGATCGGTCCCTCCTTACAACATGTCCAAAGTACATTAGACAGAGCCTCAGAATCCTTGCCTCCAGGGAGCAGCCTGGTTTAACCCTATCCAGGATGAATCTGTTTGTTTTCCTAGCAGTCCATGGTACCCTCAATACTGTTCTCCAGCACCAGAGCACAAAGACATCGATTCTTCTTCTATCCTCCATAGTAACTATCAAACTCTCTGATGCATAACAAGTGATAGCAAAGGGCATGGCCTGTATCAGATGCACCTTAGTCTCCAGAGATACACCATTGCTCTTCAGTACTTTGGAGAGGTCCCTAACAGCAGACTTTCCCATTGCTATATGTCTTTTAATTTCCTGGCTACTGGTTCCAAGAGTGTTGACTATAGAGCCAAGCAAACTAAAACTGTGAACAATCTCAATCTCTTCACCATCCATCCTGATGCTGCCAACTGGTCCAGTGGTGAGAATCTTTCTCTTCTTGGCATTGAGCCTCAATCCATATTGTAGGCTGAAGTCCTTGACCCTCTTCAGCAAGTACTTCAGGTCCTCTTCAGTTTCAGCAAGCAGGATTGTGTCATCTGCATAACACAGATTGTTGATGAATCTTCCACCAATCCTAACACCACACTTCTCCTCATAGAGCCCAGCCTCCTGGATAATCTGTTTTGCATACAGGTTGAAAAGGTATGGAGACAGAACACATCACTGGCACACGCCTTTCCCAATTTTGAACCATGCAGTGTTTCCTTCTGTGTTCTGATGACTGCCTCTTGGTCTAAGTATAGGTTTCTCATTAATGGATAGAGAAGCTTTGGCATATTCACACAGTGGAAAACTATGCAGCACTGAAAACAAGAAACTCATAAAATTTTATACAAAATGGATGACCCTGGAGGACATTATGCTGAAATATCTTAGTCACAAAATTACAAATAATGCATAATGCCACTATTATAAAACAGGACTGACATGGAGGTTGGGGGGAAACTAAAAAAAAGAGGGGATAAATAATGTACACTGCATTGAAACAGATAAGGGGGAAACTGTTTAAAAGCATTAGGTATTATTTGCAGAATAGTCCAGAAGAAGAGTTGCATGGCAAAGTGGACTGGCAGGGGCTCTGCAAGAGGGTGGGGGGAAATTGTGCAATAATGAAAGAATTTCTTTTCAAAGAGAAAAGCGAACTAAGGGGGGCGGGTAGAGAGAAAAATGTGCAACAGTGAATGAGTAATGGTTTCAATTGCCTTTTTCTTTCCTATCTCATTTATTATAATTGTTGTTCTTGTCACTTCCTTTATTCTAGAGGGTATGGGGTTAAATCACTGTTCTTTTTCTACTTGATGAAGGCATCGAGTTGTTGTTGTTGTTGTTATGTGCCGTCGAGTCGCCTGCGACTCATAGCGACCCTATGTACAACAGCCCTAAACTCCGCTCTGTCCTGTGCCAAT
>NW_006399869.1:8775719-8790012 GCF_000299155.1 Elephantulus edwardii
TTTATGCCTCTTAAAAAAGGTATTTGCTATAAATAAGTCATTGATTGTGCAAAACTCGATCATTCTCTCTCCAGCTCCATTTCTGTCACCGAGTCCATGTTTTCCAATTTTTTGCTTCTTTTTTATCCTGTGTGTGTGTGTGTGTGTGTGTGTGTGTGTGTGTGTGTGTTTGCCTCCCTCCTGAGTACTGCTTTAGCTATATCCCATAGGTTATGGTATGTTTTATTTTCATTAGTATTTGTTTTGAGGAACTTTTAAATTTCATTCTTTGTTTCCTCTATATCCTGATTGTGTTCTAGCAGACTGTAATTTAGCTACCACGTGGCTGGGTTTATATACTTTATCTTCTTGTGGTTAATTTCTAGTTTTATGGCATTTTGGTCTGAGAAGATACATTGTATTATTTCAATGTTTTTAATCCTTTGATGTTTGCTTTGTGCCCTAACATGTGGTCAGTTAGGGAGAATTTACCATGTAAATTTGAGAAGAAAGTGAATTGAGTTTTAGTTGAGTGCAGTACCCTGAATATATCAACAAGGTTGAATTGGCTGAATGTATAGTTTAGATTTTCTCTACCTTTGTTAAGTTTCTTTTGAGTTGACCAACTCAGTGAAAATGGTGTGTTAAAAACTCCTATCAGTCTTGTGGCGCTATTTCTTTCTCTAATTCTCTTAACCATTGGTCTATGTTTTTTGCAGGTCTACCATTTGGTGCATAGATGTTGACCAAGGCTATGTCTTCTTAATTACTGTGCCTTTAATCATTATAATTGCCCTTTTTGATGGTGGTTTCCATACTCGACTCTATTTTATCAGAGATTAGTATTTCCAATCTTGCTTTTTTGTGGATGCCACTTGCTTGCTATATTTTTTCTCAGACTTTGACTTTGAGTCTATCTTTCTCTTAATTTCTTGTTTCTTTTGTAGACAATATATTGATAAGTTTTGTTGTTTTATCCTTTATGCTACTCCATTTCACTTACTGGTGCATTTAATTCACTCACATTAAGTGTGATTATTGACAGGCCAGGTTTTATCATTGTCATTTTTTTTTTTTTATTTTTGTGTGAGTGTACCGTCAAATCAGATCTGACTGGTACAGGAGGAGATTGTCCCTCCTTTTCCCGGCAGAGCATCTGGTGGATTCGAACCGTCTGCCTCTGGGATTGTAGTTGCAGCTCCTTGCCACTAGGCCACCAGAGCTCCCCTATCATTGTCATTTTGCTGTGTTTCTTTTTCTGTTGTTTCTGATTACTATGGTACATACACTTTATTTTGTTTCTGTGTGAAGGATATCCCTATAAAGTTCTTGTAGATTTTAAAGTTACACAATTTGATGAAGGGAAGGAGTATTGGGTAAAAGAAAGGAGAAAGAAGATGTGTGAAAAAAAAAGTGTAAGAACTTTGTAAGTTAACCAATTTAAAAGAACAATTTTATTTATTAAAAACCAAAAATCAGATGAAATTATTTAAGTTCTATCTTATCTGCAAAGGACCTGATTTCTTCTCCATATTTGATGGAGAGCTTTGCTGACCATATGATCCTCAATTGGCAACTTTTTTCTTTTAACTTTTTATAGATGCCATCCCAGTGTTTTCTTGCTCACATGGTTTCTGCTGAAAAATCAGAACTTAATCTAATTATTTTCCTTTGTAGGTGACTCTATGCCTTTTTTATGCTGCTTTTAGTAGTCTATCCTTATCTTTTCTTTTGGAGAATTTGACTATGATATGCCTTCATATGTAGAAATTATCATACAATATCATCAATATCACAAGCAAGCAAAATCCTGATGAAGATCATCCAAAAATGACTGGGAAAGTACATTGACAGAGAACAACCAGATATACAAAGTGGATTTAGAAGAGGTTGTAGCACTAGAGACATTATTGCCAATGTCAGATGGATCTTGGCAGTAAGCAGAGAGTACCAGAGGAATGTCTATTTGTGTTTCATTGACAATGCAAAGATATTTGACTGTGTGGATAAAAAACTGCCATAATGAAGTGGGAGACATAGTATTCCCTAACCTAAAAAATCTACTATGCAGTGGCAGTAATCAAACAATATGGTGCTGGTACAATAACAGGAACATAGACCAATGGAACAGAATTGAGAACCCAGAAATAGACTCAGCTATCTATGGTCAACTGATATTTGACAAGTAAATAAAACTTTTATCAAATGGGGAAAGACAACTTCTTCAACAATTGGTGCTGGTAAAACCAGACTACAGAAATCTGAAACAGGATCCACATCTCACACCATACACTAAAATCAACTCAAAGTGGATCAGAGACCTTGGAGAACAGTTCAAACCATAAAGCTCATAAGAAACAAACGGGGATCAAGCTTAGAAGGCCTGGTCTAGGGCATAAAGAGACTGCAAATGCTTGCAGAAATGCACAGTCTGGAGAGGATAAAATTGATAATTGGGACCTCCTATAGAATAAATCTCTGTTCACATCAAAAATGTTTTCCAACAGGATGAAAAGAATACCACTCACTGGGGGTGAAAATTTGCAATACCATTTCAGACAAGGGTCTCATAACAAAAGTTTATAAAATACTCCTGGGTCTCCATAAAAAAAAAGACTGATAACACAATTATAATATGGGCAAAACACATGGAAAAAATTTATAGAGGAAGATATTTGTCCAATACATGAAGAAATGCACAAACCCACTAAAAATAAGTAAGATGCAAGTTAAAATCACCATGAGATACCACTTCTTTCCAGTTGTAGTGGCAAAGTTTAACAGGACAGCAACTAAAAAATGTTGGAGAGGATATGGCAAGATAGAAACTCTTTTACACTGTTGATGGGATTGAAAAATGGTACAATCACTCTGGAAGGCAGTTTGGCATTTCCTCAAAAAAGCTGAACAGAGAAATTTCATGTGACCGAACTATTTCACTACTTGGAATAAACCTCAGAAAATTAAAACTGCAACACATATGGAGATTTGTATGCCAGTGTTCATAGCAGCATTATTCATTATCGCAAGAACATGGATAATCCAAATTGGGTGAACTGAGACATTACGGTGTATTCACACAGCGAAATACTACACAGCATGCAGGAGCAATGCTTTTTTAAATTGCTACCTACTTTTGGAAGGACTGTAGAGCATTATGCTAAGTAAATTAACTCAGTCCACAAGGAAAAATACTGTATAATACCTTTATTGCAGAACATGTATGAGCATTCAAGTGGGAGGAGGTGGGAGCAGAGAGCTGAAGATGGGTGGGGGTGGGGTTGTGGTGATTAAACATAAGATCACACAATTTGATGAATGGAGGCAGGAGTGGTTACAGGAAATGGGAAAGACGCAGTGTGAAAAACACTGTATACAAACTTTGCAAGTAAACCAGTGTAAAATAAAAATTTTATTTAAAACCAAAAAGAAAGACTATATTGTGTTGAAAGAAACATATGTCCATGCCAGGACTGTGTTACCTCCAGGGGCTTTGAAAAGGGTTCAAAGGGTGTATGCAAATAGGGATTTCTGCAATGAAGCTGGACAACTTGGGAGGAGGGATGAACATGAACGTGCCTGGAATGTTTACTTTGAAGGAAGCACCTCCAATGTCAAAGTTGTGTGGTTAAGGTGGAAGAAATTGAGTTAATTAATTAGGTATGTCAGAGATAATAAAGTTGGCTCAGAACAGTTGAATTTCTGAGCCATTATTCATAGGGTTTCTGTGAGATTGAGTTGACTCTAGAGTCCATTCTAACAATAACAATTAGCAAACACATGTACTTTTTGTAAAGGTATAGTCCAACATTAGCTTATGCTTTTATAGATTTATGTTGCTATCTTGCCAAAGTAACTGTTAGCATATCTGAAGATTGATTCTCCTCCTACTCCACAAATGTCTTATTTAAAAAATAAAAAACAAAGCTACAAGGGTACTTCTATATTAGAGCCAATATTTTGGCATAAGATGTGGGATATTTTTTTACTTCACGTTGAACATAGGCTGATACCAAAGAAATCTGTGAGGGTGATCACTGCAGTCCCACCCAGCAAGGGGTTTACATCTGAATGTAAAAATAAGAATCTGACTCTAAGGCTTGGCACAGTTGGCCTACTAAATTCATTTAATGTGGATTCTGACTGAGTTCTTTCTCAGTGTTGCATTTCTTGCTGTCCATAGAATGTGCATGGTGGGGATCAGGAACAAGGCTGGTACCACTTGCCTCCCTGACCTTTTGTGATTCACCTTGCAGATTTTAAGGAAACCTTCCTAAGAAATATACGTAAAATTTTTCACATTGAAATTCTACAGACATTTAATATAAGTAAAACCTTGTTAGTTTGATATTTTAAAGAACTGAAAACTAGAATCTTGCTGCAGCAGTAAGAATGGGCCTCCGCCTACCTTTGCCAGCTCCTGGTGAAAGTGGAACAAGAATCTACCTGCTGAATGTCATTTTCCACCAGAGAGAAGATTTATAAATTTGCATCTCACCTAGGTTTTCAGATTTATTTGCTAATAAGGTCAGTTTAGAATTCTGCAAGAAATAATGATGAGCTGAGCTGCCCCAAGCTAAAGAGGTTTTGGGTTAGAATTCTTGGTTTTTCTTTCTTCTAATCTTAAGGAAAACATGTGGAGGGCTTCTAAACACTTAAAAAAAAGATAAAATAAAGAATCTTGGCTTAAACCACTGCTGTTGAGTCTGGTGCCAAAAGGGAATTCCAATTCACCTCATCTGAGTTTTGTTCACAGAGGTGGTCCTCATAGAGTAACAATTCATTTTGCTCTATTCAAATTGTCTGGAAATTACCTGTTTCAAACACCTATATTACTTGATTAAAACAATGTTAAAATTATTTTTAAAAAGGATACAGTCCCAGAGGCTTACAGTTAGATAGAAGGATGCCAGTGAGGGGCCAGAAGTCACACACTGTGTCCTGATGGTGAATGCTATGATGCTCCACATAAAGCTTGCCTTTACTACTTTACTCCTAAACCTAAGAGTGTGGTTTTATTTGGAAACAAGGTCTTTGCAGATGCAATTAGTTAACATGAACTAAACCAGAAACAAACTCACTACCTAAAAGTTAATTCTGACTTATGGTGATCCTCCTTAAGTTTCTTCCATTCTCCCCTTCTCAATTCTCATAAAGTCCAGCCTCCCAAATGATCCGTTTCACATACAGTTTGAAAACATTTGGAAATAGGATGTATCCTTAACTCACTCCTTTCCCGATTTTGAACCATGCAATGTTTACCTGCTCTGTTCAAACAACTGCTTCCTGGTTTCACATGAGTACAATGAGGTGTTCTGGGATTCCTGTTCTTTTCAAATTTAGCTATAATTTGTTGTGATCCACTTAGCCAAATGTCTTTGCTTAATCACTGAAGCACAGACATTCCTATAGCTCTCTCTGCTTTCAGCTAGGATCCATCAGGCTTTGTCTATGATGTCCTTAGTGCCACAGCCTCTTCTAAACCCAGCTTGAACTTCTGGCAATTTTCTGTCAATGTCCTGTTCTAGTTGTTTTTGGATAATAATCGTCAGCAGGATTTTCTTGTGTGTGGTATTAGTTATATTATTTTGTAATTCCCACATTGTAGATCTCTCTTTGTTAAAAATGGGAATAAATATCTCCTTCTATCATCCATAGTCATCGGCCAGCTCTCTGATGCTGATGAGCATGTCCAGGGCTACATCTGTTTGTTGAAATATGTCACTTGGTATGCCATCAGTTCCTGGGGACTTGTTTTTTACCATTTTTTTTCAGAGCAGCTTGAACTCCCTCTTTCATCAGAATTGCCTCTTGGTCATATATTGTTTCATAAAATTCTGTCAGCCAATTCATTTTGGTGTAGTGACTCTGTGTACTCTATCAATCTTCTTTTGATGCTTCCTGGATCATTAAATGCTCTGATAATTATCATCCTTAAGTATTGCATCAAGACATGAATCTACTCATCAATTCCTCCAGTTTAAGAAATACCAAGCAAGTTCAGCCCTTTTGATTTTCTGATTTCAGGTCTTTGCACATTTCATTATAATACTTTATTTTGTCTTCCTGAGGTGCCCTTTGAAATCTTCTGTTTAGCTCCTTAACTTCCTGATTTGTTACCCAATTTTCTTTGCATACTCAGGACTTTGGTGCAATATTCTGAGTCTCTTCTGATATCCACCTCAGTCTTTTCTTCCTCCTCTGTATTTTTAATGACATTTTATATTCTTCCTGGATGATATTCTTGATATCCTCCCTCAGCTCATCTGGTCTTCATTTAGTGTTCCCTACCTCAAATTAGTTCTTGAGACAGTTTTAAAATTCAGGTGGGAAAGACTCAATTTTATTGTGGATTTAATTTCCTTTTCTTTAGCTTCAGTTTGAACTGTTATAGATGTTGCAAAGACACAATATGTATGTGGTGGAAGTAGCAAAGATGGTCTATATATGGACTCTAGTTCTTGTTATTGTTATGTGTTGTCAAGTTGCTTGCAACTAATAATGACTCTATGTAAAACAGCCCTAAACCCTGCTCGATATCTTGCAACCTCATTGTCACTGACACACCTATCCCCATTACTCCAATGACAAAATCAACCCATCTCATCAACGGTCTTCCTCTCCTGTGCTGTCCTTCCATTTTTCCAAGCACGATGTCCCTCTCCAAGGACTGATCCTGCCTTGCAATATGTGTAAAGTATGTCAGCTGGAGCTTCAGAATCCTTGTCTCCAAAAAGCAGCAATGCTTCACCCTCTCTAGGACAAACTTGTTTGTTCTCCTAGTAGTCCATGGTATATTCAATACTCTTCTCCAGCACCAAAACTCAAAGGCATAAATTCTACTTCTGTCATTGTTAGTCATTGTCCAGCTTTCCAATGCACAGTAAGTAATTTCAAAGACCATGGCCTATATCAGGTGCACCTTAGTCTCCAGACTGGCATCGTTGCTCCTCAGTACCTTGGAGAGATCTCTGACAGCATACTTTCCCAATGCAACCCATCTGTTAATTTCCTGGCTGCTGGTACCAAGAGTGTTGATTGTAGAGCCAAGCAAACTGAAGTTGTCAACAATATCAATCTCTTCATCATCTATCATGATGCTACCAAAACTCACTTCCAAATTCAGTAATTCATCATGGTAGACAAAAATTGAGAAGCTCTCTATAACTCTATAAAATTCCTAAACTATTGTTGCCCTCCTGTTTCCATTCCTAGGAATTCTTCCTACACTCATGGAAATTTATTTCTATGCTGTCCTCAATAAACTATAACATAGATGTGTAGTTCTTGAAGTCATTCTTCTATATCTTGAATAAAACCAGGGGAAACAACTAACAGAAAAAAGAAAGGTAGGTAGATAGATAGACAGATGCAGAGAAATACAGACACACGTAAGTGATGGATAGAAAGAGAAGGTTAAAAGAAGGCAATAAATCTGTTTCAGCTGACTCAAACAATAGTATGTGTGAAAAGCTCACACTCATTGGCTCCACCTGAAGAAGAAAAGCACTCAATCAAAGATAGAGATGAAAAACCCTCAAGAAATATTTACAAAGCTACAGTGGCAAGCTGGTTAAGGAGCTGTGCTACACACCTAAGGTGAATGGTTTGAAGCTTGGGCACATGGGAGAGAAAGGGGAGAATCCCAGAACACTTGATCATGCTTATGTGAAACCTGTACTCAGACAGGGAGCAGTCCTCAGAACAGAGCAAAGATGCATTGTATGATTAAAAATCAGAAAGAAAGTGCAGCAGGGATGCTTCTTATCCCCATACCTTTTCAATATATTCGCAGAACAGATCATTCAGGAGGCCAAGGTTTATGGGAAGAAATATGGCATCAAGATTGGAGGAGGACTCACCAACAACCTATGTTATATGGATGGCAGAATCCTGCTTGCTTAAACTGAGGAGGACCTGGAGTGCTTGCTTCAGAAGGTCAAGGACGGTAGTCTTCAATATGAATTGAAGGTCAACATTAAAAAGACAGATCCTCACCGCTGGGCCAGTAGGCAGCACCATGATAGATGGATATTGAGGTTACAACTTGCTTGGTTCCACAATCAACCCTCTTGGCAGCAGCAGTCAGGAAATCAAATAATGAATTACATTAGGTAATCTCCTGTCAGGGACCTCTCTAGAGTAGTGAGAAATAACAATTTCAGTCTACATACTAAGGTTGCCTGAACCTGTTCTAGGTCTTTCCAATAACTTGCTATATATCAGAGAACTGGACATCGACTAAGGATGATAGGAGAAGAATCAATGTCTTTGAGTTTTTATGCTGCAGAAGATTCTTGAACATATAATGGTCCTCCAAGAATATAAATGGGCCTATCTTGGAGATATTAAAGCCAAGTTTCTTCTTGGAGGCCAGGGTTTTGAAGCTCAATCTCTCATATAGGCATGTCACCAGGAAAGAACAATCCTTGGAGGACATCATGCTCACAAGGGTGAAGGGACAGTAAAAGAGATGAAGACCCTGGATGAGATTAATTGATACAGTAACTGGGGCAATAGGAATAGGTGTGTCAGAGTCAGTGAGACTGGCTCAGGACAGGGCAGGTCACAGAAATGTTGTATATAGACTTGCTATGAGTTGCAGGTAATTCGATGGCACATACAACAACAGCAATGTTTTCATGTTTTTCTTTTTGAATCTAGACTATTTGGAGGTCCCTGGGGAGCTTTTTATTTTTAACATGAAAATTATTTTTCAAACTTTTTCTTTTATTCTTGTTTACTTACAAATTCCGTACACATTATTTTTCCCCTTTTCCTTAACCCACCCCTTCATCCACCCATAAAATTCTGTGACCCTATGATTGTGCCCCTCATCCATTCTCACACCTGTACTACCACCCTCACCCCCTTAGATTCTCATATGCATTTTACTAGTTATCTATTTCTACAGTAATTATCGTATACAGTGTTTCTCCTTATGGGACTGAATTAGTTCAGGTAGCATAGTACTCTCCAGTCTCTCCCAATTTAGGTAGTAATACACAAAATCATTGCTCCTATGTACTGCATAATATTCCATCCTATGTATGTACCATAATATTCAATCCATCCCATGTGGCTGGACATTTGAACTGTTTCCATGTTCTTGCAATGGTGAATAATGCTACTATGAACATTGGTGTACAAGTCTTTGTGCCTCAGTTCTCATTTTCTGGGGTATATTCTAAGCAGTGGAATAGTTGGGTCATACGGAATCGCTATGCTCAGCTTTTTGAGGAAACAGCCTTTTAGTAGTACCCATTTATAGTACTATTAGTACATTTAGTAGTACCATTTTATAATCCCATCAACAGTGCATAAGAGTTCATTTCTCTCCACATCCTCTCCAATATTTATTAATTGCTGTCCTGTTAAACTTTGCTACTGCTGCTGCAATAAGGTTTTGTCTTATTGTAGTTTTGATTTGCATTTCTCTTATTGACAGTGATTTGGAGCATTTCTTCATGTATCTGTTGACCATCTGAATATCTTCCTCTGTGAAAACTCTTTCAATGTCTTTTGCCCATTTTGTAGTCACTTGTTAAGCATCTGAGAGCTGGACAATAAATAAGAATGAAAAAAGAAGAATTGATGCCTTTGAACTGTGATGTTGCATAGGAATACTGAATATCCCATGGACTGCCAAAAGAACAAACATGTATGTCTTAGAGAAGATGCAGCCAGAGTTCTCCTTGGAGACAAGGATTATAAAGTTTTCTCATATTTTATTTCACATATGTTTCTAGGAGAAGCTCTTCCTTGGAGAAGGATGTGATGCTTGGAAATGTGGAGAATTAGTGAAAGAGAGAAAGACCCTCAACCAGGTAGATTGACATAGAAGCAGCAGTAACGGGCTTGAGTGTGTCAGAGATTGTGAGAATGATACAGGATAAGAGAGGGTTCAGATATGTCGTTCAAAAGGTCAATATGTAAAATGTGGATGGAAATCTAAGGGGGAAATGGGTGAGAACAGAGAGGAGAAGGTGGACAGGGCAGAAAATCAAAAGGCCGCAAAATTTGGTGGGTGGAGGGAGAGGGAGTAAGGGAAATGGCTCCAGTGGAGATTTGGAAAGACAGGGTAATGATGGGCATGTTTTAATGGTGAATTTTATAACACATAATGAATGAGAATTACTGTATGAAACACAATATCAATAAAGGATAGTGTGAAACACATTATATACAAACTTTATATGCAAATCAACTTAAAATTGAAAATATGAATAAATGTTTTAAAAATAAAAAGGTCACTATAAATTCTAATTGGCTTCAACACACTTAACTTTAAGAATAACAATCTCAAAATGAAAATGTTACAGTCACTATAGGAAGATCTAGTGGTCTGGAGGAAGGTAGTAAACTCTGGTTGTCAAAAGCTATGCTTCAATTTAAAGGCATGCAGGTGGAATCCATAAGGCACTCCATGGGAGAAAGATGTACAATTTCCTCCAGTTTAATTAGCTGTCTGAAAGTCTGCCGGAGGGTTAGATATGGGTTAGTTCTGACTAAAAGGCATAGAATAACAGCATGTTGTATAAATAGGCTTCATTCTTTAAGCACACAAATAAGTGACAAATTGCTCTCTTATGAGAAATAGAAACCTCTGTCACATAGCCTTTTCTTATACTTGAAAATATTAATATTCAATCTTGAAGTGCTTATTTTTAGAAAGTAGAGGAAGCGCTTTAAAGAAACATTGCATTTAACTTTCCAAAAAAGACTAGTTATCAATGAATTAATGAGTCATTACGTTGTTGTCCTATTCTAATTTTATTTTATTTTGTATGTGTGTCTTCTGTGCTGGCCATTTAGAAGAGGGCATGGTAGTAGGGAAATTATAGCTAATGTTAGATGGATCTTGGCTAAAAACAGAGTACCAGAAGAATGTCTATCTGGGTTTTATTGACTATGCAGAGGCATTTGACTGTATGGATCACAACAAACTGTGGCTATCTTTGAAAAGAACAGGAATCACAGAACTTTATATTGTGCTTATGTGAAATCTATACTTGGCACAGAACAAAGAAACACTGCATAGTTCAAAATTGGGAAGACTGTATACTAGGCATATGTCCTATCTCCATACCTTCTAAATTTATATGCAGAATAGATCATCCTGGAGGCTGGGCTCTATGAGGTGAAATGTGGCATCAGGATTAAAGGAAGACTCATCAACAACCTGCATTATGCAGATGACACAACCTTGCTTGCTGAAACTGAGAAGAACCTGAAGCTCTTGTTGCAGGAGGTCGAGAACTGCAGCCTTCAATATGGATTGAAGCTCAACATCAAGAAAACAAAGATTCTCACCACTGGGCCAATTGGCAGTATCATGGTAGATCATGAAGAGATTGAGATTGTTAAAAGCTTTCAGCTTGCTTGGCTTATAATCAACACTCTTGTTACCAGCAGCCAGGCAATTAAAAGACAAATTGCAATGGGAAAGTCAGCTGTCAGGGAACTCTACAGAGTACTGAAGAGAAACAATGTCACTCTGGAGACTAAGGTGCCCTTGATTCAGGCTATAGTCTTTGCAATTACTTGCTGTGCATCAGAAAGCTGGACAATGACTAAAGATGATAGAAAGATAATTGATGATTTTGAATTGTGGTGCTGGAGAAGAGTATTAAATGTACCATGGACTGCCAGAACAATTAAATTCATACTGGAGAGGGTCAAACCAGGCTGCTCATTAAAGGGAAGAATTCTGAAATTTTATCTGACATACTTCGGGCACTTTGCAAGATGGGACCAGTCCTTGGAGAGGGATATCATGCTTGGAAGGCTGGACGAACAGCAAAAGAGATGAAGAAACTTGATGAGACAGATTGACTCAGTGACTGAGGTATTGAGGGTAAGTGTGTCAGGGACAATAAGGTTAACACAGGATTGAGCAGGTTTCAGGGCTATTGTACATAGCATAGTTATAAGTCACAAGCAAGTTGACGGCACATAACAATATGTTCTAGCCTCTAGTGTTATGTGCTGGCAAACAAAAGGACTAAGTAATTAAAACTCATGTGTTGTACTTGAGAGAAATAACGAGAAGAGAGGAAAATCTCCTCCCATTAAAATTTCTAACCTCAGAGTTGATTAGATGGCAACGAGTGAATTTTCTAAGAGTTGAATCAATTGTTGTTGTCATTGTTCTTATTTGCCATCAAGTTGATTCCAACTCACAGTGACCCTATATACAGCAGTTCTGAATTCTGCTTTATCCAGAATGAAATTGGCTCAGGATAGAGCTCGAAAGCATCCATTTTTCTTCTATCATCCTTAATCATTGTCTTGCTCTCTGATATATAGCAATGATCAAAAAGACAATGGCCTGAATCAGGCACACGTTCGTCTTCAAACTGACATCATTGCTCCTCAATAATTTGGAGAGGTCCCTAACTGCAAATTTCCCCAGTACAGTGTGTCTCCTGATTTCCTGATTGCTGGTACAAAGGGTGTTAATTGTGGATCTCAGCAAGATGAAGCTGTTGACAATTTTAATCTCCTCTCTATGCATCATGATGTTGCCTATCAGTCCAGTGGCAAGTACCTTTGTTTTCTGAACATTGATATGCATCCCTTGATCTTTGCAGTAAGTGTTTCAAGTCATCTTCACTTTCAGCAAGTTAAATTCTGCCATCTATATAACAACTTCAAAATGCAATATTGAAAAATGTTGTGGGCAATGTATTGAATGACCCAGAAAGCTCCAAGAGAAGACAGAGGGAATACACAGTGCCACTGTACCAGAAAGAATTGATTGACACTGAAAAACTTCAGGAAGTACCATGTGAACAAGAGCCAATGGTAGGTAGTAAAGGAGGATGTGGAAGCTACACTGAAGGCATTGGCAAAAAATAAGGGCTCAGGAATTGATGAGATACCCATTGACTTGCTTCAATTAATAGACGGAGCCTTGGATGCACTCACCTGTCTGTGGCAGGATATTTGGGGAGCAGCTGGCTTGCCAACAGATTGGAAGAGGTCCATATTTATTTCCATTTCCAAGAAATGAGATCCAATTGAATGTGGAAACTATCAAACCATATCCTTGATATCACATGCAAGCAAAATACTACTAAAGATCAATCAAAAACAGCTGAGACAGTATATAGATAAGGAATTGCAAGTTCAATCAGTATTTAGAAGAAGGTGTGGCACCAGGGATATCATTGCTGATCTTAGATGGATCTCAGATTGTCTACTGCCAGAGACCTCTCCAAAGTACATAAGAGCAATCATGTCAGTCTGGAAACTAAGGTATGCCTGATCCAGGCCATAGCCTTTGCAATTACTTGCTATGCATCATTTGGAATAATAGATAATTGATGCCTTTGAGCTGTGGTGCTGTAGAAGAGTATTGAATATACTATGCATTCCTAGGAGAACAGAAAGTTTCATTTAAGAGAAAGTGAGACGAGGCTGCTATTTGCTCTTTGGAGGCAAGGATTCTGAAGCTTCATCTGATACACTTTGGTCATGGTGTAAGGCGGGACCAGTCCTTGGAGAGGAACATCATGTTTGGGAGGGTGGAGGGAAAGCACAAGAGAAAAAGAACCTCAATGAGATGGATTGATTCAGTGACTGGGGCAATGGGGTAGGTGTGTCAGAGACAATAAAGTTGGCACAGATTAGAGCAGGATTTAGGGCTGTTATACTAGGGCTATTATGAGTTTCAGGAGACTTAACAACTTATAATAATAACTCGCATAAGTGAGATGAGATGGACCAGCTTTGGTCACCTTGAATCAGACAATCATATTGTATACCATGCAGGGAATGAAAAACAGAAAGAATAGTGTTGCATTCAAAAAGTAAACTTCAAATTCTATGCTAAAATACAATGTTGTGAGTGACAGGATAATATCCATACACATACAATGAAGACGCATTAATACAACTATTATTCAAATATACGTGTCTATCTGTAGAGACAAAGAGGAAGAAATTGAGAATTTTTACCAAATTTTGGAGTGTAAAATTTACTGAACATGTAATCAAGATGTGTTAATGATAATTGGTGACTGGAATTTAAAAGTAGGAAGCAATAAAGAAGTAATGCTGTTTTAGTAGTTGTGTGCCATTGAGTTGCTTGCGACTCCTAGCGACCCTATGTACAACAGCCCTTAACTCTGCTCTGTCCTGTGCCAATCGCACTGTCTCTGACATACCCATCCTGATTACCCCAGTCACTGAATCAATCCACCTCATAGAGGGCCTTCACCTCCTGCGCTGTCCCTCCACCCTACCAAGCATGATGTCCTTCTTCAAGGACTGGTCTCTCCTTACAACATGTCCAAAGTGTGTTAGATGG
>NW_006399869.1:8791057-8801617 GCF_000299155.1 Elephantulus edwardii
GAAATCAACTATATTGTTCTATAGTTTCCACACTCTGTTGGGTCACCCTTCTTTGGAATGGGAACAAATATAGATCTCTTCCAGTCAGTTGGCTAAGTGGTTGTTTTCCAGATTTCTTAGCACAACTTGATGATCACGTCCAGGGCAGCATCTGTTAGCTGAAATATGTCAATTCTTATAACATCTATTCCTGGAGCCTTATTTTTTGCCATTTCCTTCAAAGCAGCCCGAACTTCTTCTTTCATTACCATAGGCTCTTGCTCATATGTTGTTTCATTATATTTTTCTCTGTCTGCCAATTCCTTTTGATACAGTGACTCAGTATATTCTTTTCATCTTCTTTTAATACTTTCTGGATCATTTCATATTCTACCTAAAGCATCCTTGATTATAGTAACTCGAGGTTTGTTTGTTCTTCAGTTCTTGAGCTTGAGAAATGCTAAATGGGTCCAGATAGAAGTTGGAGAAAATGGGCTTGGTGATAGAAATGAAGGTAGAAATTAAAAGATTGAATTTTGTATCTACAGTGACTTAGTTATTGAAAATACTTTCTTTAAAGAACACAAATGATGAATTTACACCTGAATCTTATATGATAGACTTCATAGGATTCAAATTGACTACATTGTGGAAAAAAATCATTGGAGAAGCCGAATATAGGCACTTAAAACTAGGCCAGGCAGACTGTTGGTCAGATCATGAATTACTCATACGCAGTTCAAATTGGGGCCAAATCAAATAAAATAAGTCCACAGGAACCTAGGTATGGCCTTGAATCAATTTCATCTGAATTTCACAATCATATTAAAAATAGGTTTGAGGCATTAATCCCAGTGATCGACGACAAGATAAGTTGCAGGATGATATCAAAGATATCATCCATTTAAGAAAGCAAAAGGTTGTTAAAAAGCAAGCGAAAGAAAAAAATCAAAGTGGAATCAGAAGAGACTAAAGATTGCACTGGAGAGTTGAGAAGCCAAACAAAAGGGAAAACCAAAGGGAAGAGCTGAGCAGACAATTTCAAAGGGAAACACAGGAGAACAAAGTAAAATATTATAATGTTCAGAGAGCTGGATTTGGAAAATAAAAAAGGAAGAACTCACTCTGCATTTCTCAAGCTGAAAGAACTGAAACAAATTTAAACCTCAAGTTGCAGTATTGAAAGATTCTATGGGAAGAAAGCATCAAAAGTTGATGGAGGGAGTACACAGAGTCACTGTACTAGAAAGAATTGAGACTGATGCTGAAAAATTTTATGAAGTGCTATATAAATAGGAACCAGTGGTAATGAAGGAAAAAAATAAGGCCCAGGAATCTATAACCAATTGACTTGTTTCAATTAATAGATGCAGTCTTGGATGTGCTTACCTGACTATGACAAAAAATTTTGGAGGACAGCTGTCTGGCCAACAGATTGGAACAGGTCCATATTAGTTCCCATTCCCAAGAAAGGTGATCCAACTGAATGTGAAAATTATCACACAATGTCATTGATTTCACATGAAAGCAAAATTCTGTTGAAGATCATTCAAAAACAGCTGGAACAGTAATAGATAGGAAACTGCAAGAAGTTCAAGCAGGATTTAGAAGAGGCCATGTTACCAGCAATATCACTGATGATCTCAGATGGGTACTGGCAGAAAGAAACAAATACAAGAAGAATGTATATTTGTGTTTTATTGACTATTCAAAGGTATTTGACTGTGCAGACCATAACATATCTGGCTGCCATTGAGAAAAATGGGAATCTAAGAGCACCTGATTGTGCTCATGTACAACCTATACCCGGAACAGTAGGCTGTGGTGTAAACACAGCAGGGGAGCACTGCATAGTTTGAAATTGAGAAAGGAGTACGCCAGAGTTGTATTCTCTCTGCGTAGCTATCTAATGTGTATACTGGAAAAAAAATAATTATCCGGAAGCTTGACTCTATGAGGAGGAAATGTAGCATTAGGATTGGAGGGAGATTAATCAATTACCTATGTTATGCAGAAGACACACCCTCACTTGCTGAAAATAAGGAGGGCTTGAAGAACTTGTTGCAGAATGCAGCCTTTAGTTTGGATTGCATCTCAATGTAAGGAAAATGGAGATTCTTAGCACTGGACCAACAGGCAGCATCATGATGGATGGAGAGGAGATTGAAACTGCCGACAGCTTCATTTTGCTTGTATCTACAATTAACATTCTTGGTCAGGAAATGAGGATACACATTGCACTGGGAAAACCTGCAGGTAGGGATCTTTAGAAATTATTGAGAAATAGTGATGTTTGAAGATTAAGGAGCATCTGATTCAGGCCATAGTATCTCTGATTACTTGCTATGAATATAAGAGATGGAAAATTAATATGGATGACAGGAAAATAATTGATGCCCTTGAGTTGTGGTGTTGGAGAAGAGCACTGAACATCCCATGAATGGCCAAGAGAATGTACAGATATTTCCTAGAGAGGGTGTAACCAGAGTGCTCTTTGAAGGCAAGAATAATGAGGCTTTACCTCACGTATTTTAGAAACACTGCTAACAGGTGCTATTCCTTGGAGAAGGACATGATGCTAGGAAGGGTGGAGGGTCCATGAAAGAGAAAAAGACCCTCTACCAGTTAGATTGGCATGGTGACTGTGGTAATGGGTTCTTGTGAGTCAGAAAGTTTGAGGATGGTATAGGATAGAACAGGGTTCATATCTTTTGTTCATAGGCTTACTATGCATTGTACTTGACTTGATGGCACCTAACAACAACAACATTCTAGTAGATATAAATATTCATTTAGTTTTCATAAAACTATTTCTCTAGATTTCTTTTTGTTGGATGTCAGATCCAGTGATAAAAGAATATTTTTTTAAAAAACCAGATACACAGACACCTATATATATCCCTTAATCTAGGCCATCTATCCTAATGTAAGGGAAATTAGGAAATAGTTTATCCAGTCAAATGGTCATAAGCCATATGTATTCATGGTGTTAGCCTAAATTATGGCTTTTTTTTAGCCATTGAAGTTAGCCACCACTGGTCTTCAGCTACAGTAACTACATACACATATCCTTGCAAATCAGCATGGTCTTGCAAATCACCAATAGCTGTGATAATACGATAAGATAAAGAGTGCTTCCACATTGGGCAGCACGACTTGAGGTGAGCAAAGCTTGTGGTAGCAAGGCCCTGGTGAGAGCAAGACACTGCTGACAGAGGATACATCAGCTAGATCAAACTATGGAAACATGATGACCAAGAATATTGTAAAATGAGTAAGGGCAGTGTGGAGACAACCAAGTCCAACCTCTATTAACTCTTTAAAGAAGAACTGTCCTCACTAACAAGATCAACTGCATTAAACTTATTCCTATAACGTCAGACATCAATCCCCCCACTCTCTTACACCTATGTCTACTGTTTACTGGTCCTGATGTTCATTGAAAATGAGCCACAAACTTTACAGAATCTTTTTCTACTTAACAATAGTTTTTCAGGGAAATAGATTGGAGGGTGGAGGAGGTAAAGGATATAACACAGTTAAAGTCCAAGTTCAGTGAATAGCAGTCCCAACACAGATTAACAAGAACACATACTTCCTCTATTAGTTCAGAAAGCTTCTCAATCAACAAGTGAAAGTCCATGTTCAGTACAGCAAAACAAACACAATAAGCCTCTGCTTTCTTCAATCATCCAAAAAGCTTGTTCTCATAGCAGTTACAAATCAGATCTTCCTTCACTCATCCAGCAAGGAAAACTTTATCTCTGGCTGTCTCCATGGCTCTGTCAGGCTAGGCCTTGCCATAGTCTCTCCACCGTCTAGTTGGCTTTCTCTTTTATGTTGGCCTTGTAGCTGTTGATGATGTAAAAGACACTGATCAATGGTGAACCATGTATCTGCAATCAGAGACCAGAGAGCTAAGGGTGGTGGGTGGAGCCTCAAGGATTAATTTTTTTAAAGCCACAAAATTGTCTTTTATTTGACATATGTAAAGGAGGAAAGCTATCTCTATTGAATTGCATTTCATTGTCTAAATATGTTTTCATTTTTTAAAAATAATAGCGCAATATTAAGGGGAAAGGCAGCCCACATTTTCCCTTTTGGAATTTCTGTTTACCAACCAGGCCTATTGAAGGGTCTGTGTTTAGGGACTCAAGAGGTCCCTGAGAAGAACATGACAGTCCCTTCTTCAAGCACAGCATCCTCCCCTTACAGCAGGTAACCACAAGTTGCCATTAGCCTCTGCTTTGAGGAAATGAGGACAGTCTGTTTCTAGAACATGTAACCGAGCCTAGTGTGGTCTGTGGCTTGCTAACTCGAGCACTACGAAGGGGAATTATAGAGGAAGCCTTCCTACACCCCAGAATGTGACAAAAACGAGTGTTCGCAAGGAACAGGACTAGGTTCACCATACTGTAGAGATTATAAAAAGAAGGGAGAGTGAAAAGAATGGGCCAAAAAGCAGGGGAGGCAGCAGCTTAGAGGCCAAGCAAATAGCTCTGCTATGGGATTGCTTTATAATATCATTGCTTTCTCCTGAAGCAGGCTGTCTCCAAGCCCTAGAAGGTAGAAAACTGAGAAGGAACAAAGCCTTGGTAGGATGATTTAAATAATAAAGATTAGCCAGAGTGAGCTGGTAATGGTCAAGGCCACTTGCCATTCCAAAGTGACATCCAATTTTGCTCAAATGTTCTCTCTGGCCATGCATTTTGACTGACAATCAGTGACTCCCATATGGCAGTCCCATATGGGTCAGAGCAAACCCTGCTCCACAGGGCTCTAAGTGGCTGCTCTGTGGGAGACGGACAGCCAGGCCTTCCTTCTGCTGATCATCATTGTGCTCTTGAATCCTCAATCTTTTGGTTGACAGCTATATACATTAACTGTTTCCACCCCTCAGGCAGACCGTCACATACATGAATTCTCCCATTCTAAGGCACAACTTATTGCTTACTTTGCTCTGTTGCACTGTGAGAACAACTACACAGGTAAAACTTTTCTATTTCTCCTTAAAATACTTAAAATTCAATAAAGGTGAGCAGTACAACAAGAAATGGCCCTCTGTAAGATTACCTCCACATGATATTTTTTTCTTTCCTGTTTCATAAAACTATTGTTATGCATTATGTTTTATAAAATTAATCACCATTGGAGCTTGACCATCATTACCCTGTCTTTTTACCCTGATCTTTCCCATTTCCTTCCCCTCTCTCTGCAGCCACCAAACTGTGCAACCCTGTGGTTTCACCCCCGCACATCCTAACTTTTCCACTCCCTCTATTTTCTCCCTTGTGTTGTCATATATGTGTTAATCGTTATTCTTGTAAATTTACAATAAAAGTCTTATGCAATATTTGTCCTTATAAAACTGAGTTAGTTCACTCAGCATAATGCTTTCTAGTCTCTCTTCTAAATAATGTAGTATTTTTCAAAATTGTTGTTCCTGAGTGCTGCATAGCATTTCATTATGTGAATGTACCACAATTTCTCAATACATTCAGTCATGGTTGGATATTTGGCTGTTTCTATGTTCTGGTGATGGTGAATAATGCTGCTATGAACATTGGTGTACAAATCTTTGTTCATGTCTCAGTACTAATTCCCTTGTGGTACATTCTTATTAGTGAAGTATCTGGATCATATGGAGTTTCTTTGTTCAATTTTTTGAGGACACGCCAAATTGTCTTCCAGAGTGGTTGTACCATTTAACAATCCCACCAACAATGTGAAAAGAATGTCCTGTCTCCATGCCTTTTCAATCTGTATGCAGAACAGATTACCTGGGAGGCTGGTCTCTATGAGGAGAAATGTGGGGTCAAGATTGGTGGAAGATCTATCAACAATCTGCATTATGCAGATGACACAACCCTGCTTGCTGAAACTGAGGAGAACCTGAAGTGCTTGCTGTAGAGGGTCAAGGACTGCAGCCTTTGTTATGGATTGAGACTCAATATCAAGAAGACAAAGATTCTCACCACTGGACCAGTTGGCACCATCAGGATGGATGGTGAAGAGATTAAGATTGTTCAGAGCTTTAGTTTGCTTGGCTCCACAGTCAACACTCTTGGCACCAACAGCCAGCAAATTAAAAGGTGTATTGTGATGGGAAAGTCTGCTTTAGGGACCTTTCCAAAATTCTGTAGAGCAATGGTGTCTCCCTGGAGACTAAGGTGTGTCTGATACAGGCCATGATCTTTGCAATCACTTGTTATACGTCAGAGAGCTGTACAATGCCCAAGGAGGCTAGAAGGAGAATTGATGCCTTTGAGCTGTGGTGCTGGAAAAGAGTGTTGAGGGTACCGTGGACTGCTAGGAAAACAAACAGACTCATCCTGGAGAGGGTTAAACCAGGCAGCTCCTTGGATACAAGGATTCTGAAGCTTTGTCTAGCATACTTTGGACATGTTGTAAGAAGGGACCGGTCCTTGGAGAGGGACATCATGCTTGGGAGGGTGGAGGGACAGTGTAGGAGAGGAAGGCCCTCTATGAGGTGGATTGATTCAGTGACTGGGGTAATTGGGATGGGTGTATCGGAGACAGTGCAATTGGCACAGGACAGAGTGGAGTTCAGGGCTGTTGTATGTTGGGTCGCTATGAGTGGCAAGCAACTTCATGGCACATAACAACAACAACACAACCAACAATTATGAGAGTTCCGACCTTTCCACATCCTCTCCGACGTTTACTGCTTGCTACCCTACTAGATTTTGCCACTGCTACTAGTGTGAGATGGTATCTCATTGTGGTTTTTATTTGCCATTTTGTCTTGCCAGTGATTTTGAGCATTTTTTCATATTTCTATTGGCCATCTTAATGTCTTTCTCTTTAAAAAGTCTTTACATACCCTTTGCCTGTTTTGTAATTGGGGTATCAGTCTTTTCTTCTGAAGGCCTAGGAGTGTTTTGTAAACTCTGTTATGAGACACTTGTCTGAGATGGTATTGCCAACTATTTGCTGCTAGTCACCAGGTTTCCTTTTCATCCTACTGGAAAGAGTTTTTGATGCGCACAGAGATTTTAACTGTAGAAATTCCCATTCATTGATTTTTCCTCTCCAAATTGTGCATTTCTGGCTGTATTTGTCAGACTCTTTATACCATAGTCTAGGCCTTTTAGCTTGGTCCCATGTTGTCTCTTAAGTAAAGATTAATTTTAATTACACATTCTCTCTTGACCATGTGGTCAGATCTAAGACAATGGAAATATAAGTAAAAAGTCCTAACACCACAAATATACAGAGTATAATTGCACATTCTCAAAAAAGTGTCTATATGACCAATATACTGACGATTTCCCAGGAAATGGGTAAGAGTTATTGATTCATTTTGGAGGATAGTCAATTAAGTGATCAAACTTATTTAATGAAAGACATAGAGCAAGATTTTTCCCCTTGAGTCAGTTAAAAAAAATAATATAAATATAAGGAGTTCTGATAGCTATCATCCTTAGCATGTTGCACTGATAATCAAAGTGACACAGCCTAAATGTACATGCAGTTTTGAGTGAGAAAGATTGGCAGTGTCCTTCAATTATAATTTTTATTTTCTTAGAAACTTAGTGGAGGATTGGTATGAGTCAGAATCAATTAAATGACAATGATTTAGAATCCTGTAGTTAGCTATTATGAAGTATGAGTGGATTGATCAAGACTTCCTAGCCAGGTGGATGATACGGAGTTTCAAAAGTCTGCTGTATATCTTGTTTATTAATTTTCATAATATGATATGTATTATTTTCAACAACCACAAATGTACCTTGAATTAGGTGATCAAACTAGAGGAGTAACATCATAATCTGAAAAACGTTTTCATAGTGTGTTGCGCCATTGAGGTCAAATTTCCAGAGTCAAACTGTTAAGACAGGAAAGAAGACCATTTCCTCAGGAATCATAACTATGCATGCAGTGATAGCCTTTGCATTAAAATCCTATAGCCTTCTATTTGTCCATTCCATGTTAGCAATATATGTATTGTCATACATTTACAATACATTGATGATTCTGGCAATGAAGCAATTTTAGTGGTTCTAGCTCACTAAGCTGATTGATTCCAGAGAGATTTGTCAAAAAAACAGATCTTTGCTATAGGCATTTATGTGTGACACAGATTTACAATCACCTACCATTCAGAAGCTCATAAAGAACAGTTTTTTATCTGCTAGTCTACAGTTTTCCAGGAGAAGACCAGTTAATGCACTTATGGAACAGAGAAGTACAAGCATGCAACACTTCAATTTCTATATACATTCAGATGTTCAAACAATATCCTCTATCACTTCAAAGTGACTTACCCACAAGTTTAGATTAGTTTCATCTTATCAATTCTGAACCTGACTCAAATCTCCTATGTTGCATTCAGATGACCTTTTCTCTATAGAACTCAATAGACGTATAAATTGTTTGCCAATATACAGTTTGACAGTAATGTAAGTTTGAATACCCCTCCTCTCTGCAATGCCTTCAATGCAGTATTCAAATAGAGATGTATAGCTATTGTTACAGAAAGACCTCAGAATAATTTATACTCTTTTTCCCTCCTCAATGTTGTTGAGGTTAAGGTAAAAAATGAGTCAGTAGCTGGGAGTAAAAGCAGTTTATTTAAGATTTTTTTTCCAAACTGAATATAAAACCAAGAAAAACAGGGTTGGAAGCTGAGAGGTTATGAATCTGTATTTTAAGATATAAAGAACATTAGCCTCCTTAGAAGCCCATAAAAATTTTTAATAATACATGTATATCTCACTATTATGAAATAGTATGATGGAAATTCTAGCATTTATGTCTGAAGTAAGAAAAAAAAAACCCAACAAATAAATAACAAGAGTTATCTCCCCTGCAATCGCTACTTATGTAGCATCAAAATATGTATTCTCTATGCAAAATCAGACTTAAATGTTTACATCTTTAAAACAGGGACTTAAACAGGACTTTAAATAGACAATTGTTTTTAAATCAATCAAACAAGCTTTAAATTTAGATCTAGATGTTCCTTCCTTAAGACTGTTTGAAAAGAATGAATAAGAAAATGAAAAAGCTAGATAGAGCTAAACTACTTAAATTATCTACAGATAGTTTACATTTGTTCCTAGGCAAATATCTCCCTCTGCCCACTCTACTACCAGGGTAGACTTTGGGGTGAGAGGAGAATGAAGGAAAATAAAATAGGAAAGAGGGAGGAACCAGGAGAGAAGAAAGGAAAAATAAGTTTATGTTTTAAATTCAAATTGGCAGCACCATGACAGACAGAGACGATATTAAGGTTGTTAACTATTATAGCTTGCTTGGCTTCACAATCAATAATATTAACACTAGCAGTCAGAAAATCAAAAGACAAATTATATTGGGAAACTATACTGTGAGTGACCTCTCCAGAGTACTGAAAAGCAATAATGTCAGTCTAGAGACTAAGGTGCACCTAATCCAAGGCCATAGTCTTTGCAAATACTTGCTGTGCATTAGAAAGCTGAACAATGGCTTAAGGATGACAGAAAAAGAATTGATGCCTTCCAATTGTGGTGCTGGAGAAGAGTCTTGCACATACTATGAACTGTGCAGGAAACAAATAGGTCTTATTTGGAGAGATTGAAACCAAGTTTCTCCTTGGAAACAAGGATTTTATAACTCTTTGTCACGTATTTTAGGCATGTGGCCAGGAGAGACAAGTCCTTGGAGAAGGGCATCATGCTTGGAAGGGTAAAGGGACAATGCAGGAGAGGAAGGCACCGGATGAGATGGATTGATACAGTAACTGCGGAAGTGGGGGTTGGTGTGTCAAAATTAGAGAGATTGGCTCAGAACACAATTCAGAATTCAGAGCTGTTGTACATAAAGTCACTATGGATCACAGGCAACTCAATGGCACATAAGAAAAAATAAAAACATAAGATAGACCAAAAAAGCATGAATGTAAAAAAATTATAATAATAAAGCCCAGAGCAAGGAAAAACTGCATGGTTTGAAATCAGGAAGGATGTACGCCAGGGATAAGTTCTATCTCCATACCTTTTCAATCTATATGCCAAACTGATCATCTTGGAGTCAAGACTCTATGAGGAGGAATGAGGCATTGAGATTACAGGAAGACTCATCAACAACCTGAATTATAAAGATGACACAGCCTTGCAGGCTGAAACAGAAGGACCTGAATTGCTTGCTGCAGAAAATCAAGGACTGCAGCCTTCAGTATGAATTGAAGCTCAAAATCAAGAAAACGAAGATTCTCCCCACTGGGATGATTGTGATATATGATGAAGAGGCTGAGATTGTTAGCAGCCTTAGTTTGCTTGGCTCCATGATCAACACTCTTGGTACCAGCAGCCAGAAAATCAAAAGCCAGATTACATTAGAAAAGTCTGCTCTCAGGGACCTCTCCAGAGTACTGAAGAGCAACAACATTCGCCTGAAGACTAAGGTGCCCCTGATCCAGGTCCTAGTCTTCACAATCACTTGCTATGCATCAAAGAGCTGTACAATGATTAGGGATGAGAGAAAGCAAATTGATGCCTTTGAGCTGTGGTGCTGGAGAAGAGTATTGAATATACCATGGACTACTAGGAGAACAAACAGGTTCATCCTGGAGAGGGT
>NW_006399869.1:8803312-8812765 GCF_000299155.1 Elephantulus edwardii
TATAGGGAGTAAAAGTTCAATAGCTTATAGATCCTGTGTCAAAAAACAGCTGTGTAGATTTATTCAAGAGAACTGAACTACGATCACTAAAAAGAAATGGTGAATGGTATGTGTTTCTGAATTGGAAACTATACAGAACTCTGATTTGCAATACCAGGAAATCTGCAAGGGGAGTGATGAGATCAATGCCATTATCCAGAAGGCATTACCCAAATAGATTTTAAATTCTCTGATGTAATTGCTTGCTGAATTTGCCAGTAGAGCTGCTCTAGCCTTTTGAATGATTGAAGGCCTTTATCTGCTCAAATTTTATCAATATTACTAATATACTCATGTTGAAATCTTAAAGTTAGACAGATGCTTGATGTTTAATTTAACTAATATGGCACACTATGAGTCAACAAAAAATATTTTGTACTAAAGCAAAAAAAAAGGGAAAAAGGGACAGCAATACATGCTTAGTTAATCTTCATGTTTCAGTAGACAAGATTTTGCTCTTAGAATTATTAACATGAATTCTGATATGAAAACCTAATGGCATTTTTCTGCCCCTTGAGAAAAGCAGTCTTGATTCTGTTGGAGGATATAGAACCAGAATTCAATGAATAAATTAGCAGTGCATAAAACGCTCAACTGAACTATAAGGAAAAATGAGGTGATTCTTTTAATTTCTCTTTTAGATAGTCTTAGTTTCCATGATTCCTTGAATAACTTTTGCCCCTTTATTTTTTTTACCTTTTTTTCCCCTACAACTACATATAAGAAACATACAAGAATAATCTTCTAATTACCTTATCTTAAATTTTCTTTCTTAAGAAAAAACTGATTTGTAAAAAATAAATAATTCACCATGACATTTTCAATACAGACTGACTTCTGAAGAAGACCTTAAAAGTGGTAGATTGACTTAGTGACTGCTACAAAGATCTCAAGCGCATTGGAAATTGTGAGGATGATGTAGGATCAGGTAAGTTTTCATTCTGTTGTACATAAGATTGCTATGTGTCAGGGCAGATGTGATGATACGTTGCAAAATCCATCAGCAAGTCAAATCTACTTCATTTCTGTCATAGGATTCTTACCCATAAGGACTCTAGAGTCCAGAACTCCCCACTAGAATTTCTAAGGCTACCCATTTTTACTTTTTTGAAATCAACTACCTTCTCTCCTCAGCTAAGCAATTGATACATTTGAACCACAAACCCTTTGGTTAGTAGCTGAACAGTTTAATGGACTGTACCACTAGGGCACCTACATATCACTCCCTAGGATATTTCTCTTTGAGTAACAACAAAAATAAAATAAAAATAAAAAAGGTGAAAAGTGGCTACGGGTTTTTAATCAAGGAATATGCTAATAACATTAACAACTGATGGCAATTGTCTTGGATGTGCTCACCATTTTGTGCCAGGAAATCTGAAGGACAACTACATGGCCAACTGTCTGGAAGAGATGTACATGCATTCCCATTTAAAAAAAAGGGAGGGTGGGGGGAAGGAGACCTGTCAGAGTGTAGAAATTATCGAACAATATCACCACTAGCACACATAAGCAAAATCCTGCTGAAGATATTCCAAAAATGACTGGGACAGCATGTAGAGTAATATAAGCTCGGTTTTGAAGAGGTTGTAGCACTAGAGATGTTATTGCCAATGTCAGATGAATATTGGCTGAAACAAAGCGTACCAGAAGAATACCAATCTGTGTTTCACTGACTATGAAATGGCATCTGACTGTGTGGGTCAAAATAAATTGTGGCTAACCTCAGGAAGAATGGGAATCCCAGAACACTTGATTATGCCCATGGGAAACCTATACTCGGACCAGGAAGCAGTCCTCAGAATGGAGCAAGGAAACACTGCATGGTTCAAAATCAGGAAAGGAGCTATCAGTCAGTTCCAACCAGACAGCACATAACAACAACAATTGCAAAAATGTACTGTGTAACACTGACCCCACTATGGTTAAACACTTGGCTACTAATTAAAAGAGTGTTATCCAAACACAGTACTTGTTTTGAAGGAGAAAAATGTGAAAATCTGCCCCAGAAAAGATTTATAGACTTGGAAACTTAATGTGACAATTCTACCCTCTCTTAAAGATTTGAATGAATTTGTAATCAACTCAATTGCAATGAGTTGGCTTTACTTTTGTTGTTGTTACGTGCCATTATTTTACCTGTGATTCTATGTACAATAGCTCTGAATTCTATACTTTATCCTGAGCCAGTCTCACTATTTCCAACATACCTACTGCCATTGTCCCAGCTCCTGTGTCAATCTATCTCATACAAGGCCATTCTCTCCTGAACTCTCCATTCACCCTTCCTAACATTCTTCTCCAAGGACTGATCCCTCCTGTCAGTGTGCCCAATTATGTGAGACAGAGCTTCAAAATCCTTGCCTCGAAGGAGCAGCCTGGTTTCACCATCTCCAGGATGAACATGTTTGTTCTCTTAGCAGTCTATGTTCAATACTCCTTCCCAGCAACACAACTCAAAGGCACTCATTCTTCTTCTGTCATCTTTGGTCAATGTCTAGCCCTCTGATTAATAGCAAATAATTATGAAGATAATGAACTGCCTGAAAGTGTACCTTGGGCTCCAGACAGATATCCTTGCTCTTCAGCACTTTTCAGAAATCTCTTCCCCAAAGCAATTAATCTTTTCATTTCTTGACTACTTTGGTTAACACGATTCTGCATATGATGGCTATAGCCGTCCTGCACATTTTAATTAATAAAAAAAGTAACATCATTTGTACGAAGTGTACTAACGCATTTCATATGGCAGTCATAAACAATTGGGGAAAAATACGTGTTTCTAAGCATGGTCGTCAATTTAAAAGTGTGGTAATGGGTTAAGAGTGTTGATGTTAGGGGAGCTCTGGTGGCCTAGTGGTAAGGAGCTGCAACTACAATCCCAGAGCCGCATGGTTCAAATCCACCAGATGCTCTGCTGGGAAAGGAGGGACAATCTCCTCTTGTACCAGTCAGATCTGATTTGATGGTACACTCACACAAAAATAATAAAATATATATTTAAAAAAAGAGTGTTGATGTTAGAACTAAGAAAGCAGAAATTCTTAACAACTTCAATATCTTTTCCCTCTAGCATGGTGCTGCCAATTGGCCTGGTGGTCAGAATTTTTGTCTTCTTGATATTGAACTTCAATCCATACTGAAGACCACAGTCTTTGACCTGTAGCAAACACTTCTGGTCCTCTTCAGTTTCTGTGAGCAGGGTTGTATCATCTGCTCAAGCAGTATAGGTTGTTGAGTCTTCCTCCAATCCTGACGCCACATTCTTCCTCATAAAGTCCAGTCTCCCAAATAACCCTGATATGTCACGACCCTGACACACTTATTTCCAATTTTGAACCATGCACTACTTTCTGGTACAGGTATAGGTTTTTGCAAAAGCATAATCAACTGTTCTAGGATTCCAATTCTTCTCAATGTTAGCCCCAATTTGTTGTGATCTACATAGTTGGATGCCTATGTATAATCAATGAAACAAAGATAGATGGTACTCTTCGCTTTTGGCAAAGACACATTTGATATTGGCAATGATGTCTCTGGTACCATGCACTGTTCTAAATCTGGTCTGTATTTCTATGGTGATATACTTGTTCCTGTAATTTTTGGGTAATCTTCAGCAGGATTTTGCTTGTGTGTGTGATATCAGTGATATTATTCAACTCTATCATGTCATCGTATTTTGGAATGTGAACAAATATGGATCTCTTCCAATCATTTGGCCAAATAGTTGTCCTCCATATTATTTGATGAGCACATCCAAGGCAGCATCAGTTTGTTGAAATATGTCAATTGATATTTGAACAGTTGCTGGAGCCTTGTTCTTTGCCAATTTCTTCAGAGCAGCTTGAACGTCCTCCTTCATTCCCATTTCCTCTTGATCATATGCTGTTTCATGAAATCCTTCTGTGTTAGATTTTCGGTACAGCAACTTCATGTACTCCTTCCATTTTTTTTAATGCTTCCTGATCATCATTTATCATTCAATAGTCTGTCTGCCCATAGCATGTTTACATATTGCAACTCAAGACTTGAATTTGTTCTTCATTTTGAAAGGTTTAGGAAACGTGAAGTGAGTTTGGCCCTTTTGGTTTTCCAACTCCAGCTCCTTGCATATTTAATTATAATAATTTGTTTTGTTTTTCTGAGCTGCCCTTTGAAATCTTTTCTTTAGCTCTTGAACTTCATGAATCCTTCCCTTTGCTTTGACTTCTCGGTACTCTAGTGGAATATTCAGAGTCTCTAGTGATATCCTTCTCATCTTTACTACTTCTGTCTTTACAATGTCCTCTTGCCTTCTTCATGAATGATATTCTTGATATCCTTCCAAAACTCACCTTATCTTTATCCAGTAGAGTTCAAGGCCTCAAATATGGTCCTGAGGTGATTTTTAAATTATCGTGGGATGGGCTCAGGTAAAATTTTGATTCTTGTAGATTTTACTACATTTTCTAATCTTTACTTTGAACTTGTATAAGAGTAGTTAATTGTTCCAAAAGCAGCACCAGGCCTAGTTTTCATAGCTAACACTGAACTTCTCCAGTGATTCTTTCCACAGATGTAGTCTATCTGATTCCTGTGTGAACCATCAGGTGAAGTTCTTGTATATAGTCTCCATTTATGTTTCTTATAAAAGGTATTTGCAATGAAGAGGTAATCCATTGTACAGAATTCCATTGTTCTATCTCAAGCCTCAGTTCTGTTACCACATCCATACCTTCCAACTACTGATTTTTCTTTCTTGCTCCTAAATTTTGCATTCCAGTCGCCCGTGATTATTATTAATTTGTCTTGATTGCATGTTCTATAAATTTTTGACTGCAAAAGATAATAGAAATTATCTATCCCACCCTCTTTAACACTGTTGTTCATGCTTATATATGAATTATAGTGATAGTACTTTTACTTTATACTGATTTGTATATAATTGTCATATTCACTGCATTCCATTTATATACATTGTGTTATACATATTCCTTTATTTACATTGGTTTTATATTTTCATTCTCATACATTGCATTTTACAAAATTACTATTGATCTATGCTCAACATCACCTCACATTCTCAGGTCCCTAATGGATCTTTCCCAATTTCTTCACCCTCTCACTCTGCCTACCATATTCTATGACATTTTGATTTGTAACCCACATCACTCTCAGACTTCCTTCTCTCCTTTGGACTTTTATACACATGTTGCTAGTTGTTGCTGTTACATACCATTGAGTCACCTGCAGCTCATAGCAACCATATATACAAGAGCTTTGAAGCCTGCCCTATCCTGAGTCTTTAACTCAGACACACCTGCCCCCATTGCCCTTGTTACTGTATTAAATCCATATCATCCAGGGTCTTCCTCTCCTGTGCTGTCCCTCCATTCTTCCAGGCATAATGTCCTTCTCCAAGGATAGGTCCCCCCAAAGTATGTAAAACAGAGCTTCAAAATACTAGCCTCCAAGGAGAAACTTGGTTTTACCCTCTCAAAGACAGAACTATTTATTTTCTTGGTGGTCCATGGTATGTCCATGATTCCTCTCCAGTACCATAACTCAAAGGCATCAATTTTTCTTCTGTTATCTTTAGTCACTGTACAGCTTTCTGATGCATAGCAAGTCATTATAAAGACCAAGGCCTGGAACAGGCACTCCTTAATATCTAGGCCAATATTGTTGCTTCTCAGTACTTTGGTAAGGCTCCTGACAGCAGATTATCTAATATAATTTGTCATTGATTTCCTGACTGCTGGTGCCAAACTGTTAATTTTGGAGCAGAGCAAGCTATAACTATTAACAAGTGATGAGAGTCTTTGTATTCTTGATGTTGAGCTTCAATCCATATTAAATATTACGGTCCTTGACATTCTGCAGCAAGTGCTTCAGATCTGCCTCAGTTTCAGCAAGCAAGAATATAGGTTGTTGATGAGTCTTCCTCTGATCCTGATGCCACGTTCCACCTATAAAGCCTAATCTCCCAAATGTCCTGCTCTGGATATAGACTGAAAAGTATGGAAACAGAACACATTCCTGATACACTCCCTTTTTTATTTTGAACCATGCAGTGTTTCCCTGCTCTTTTCTGAAGATTACTTCCTGGTCCAAGTATAGATTTCACACAAACACAGTCAACTGTTCTGGAATTCCCACTCTCCTCAAGATTAACCACAATTTGTTGTGATCCACACCATCAAATACATTTGCATAGTCAAGGAAACACAGATAGATATCCCTCTGGTACTTTTTGTTTCTTTCAAGCTCCATCTTTCATTGGAGATAATGTTACTAGTAGTCCCTCTAATTTTTATGGTAATTTGTAGTATTTGTCCATATGAGAGTGAGTTATTTCACTCAATATATTGATCTCCAGCTTCTTCTATATTATATAGTATTTTTCAAAACCGTGGCACCAGAATATTATGTAGTATTTCTTCATGTGCATGTACCACAGTTTCCAAATCCATTTGTTTGTTAATAGACATTTTGGTCATTTCCATTTTCTTGTTATTGTGAATAACATTGCTTCATTTGTTTCTCAGTTCTATTTTCCTTGCAGAACATGTCTAGCAGTGGGATAGCTGGATTATATGGAATTTCTACGTTCAGCTTTTCCAGGAAATGCCAAACGGCCTTCCAAAGTGGCTGTATCATTTTGCAATCTAATGAACAGTGTATGCGAGTTCTAATCTCTCCATATTCTCTCTAACATTTGTTGCTTGCTATTCTACAAAACTATGTCACAAAACTGGGGTTAGATGGTATCTTATTGTGGTCTTGATATAACTTCCTGACTGTCAGTGATTTTGAGCATTTCTTCACATGTCTATTGGCCATTGAATGCCTTTCCTTGTCTTTTCCCCATTTTGTAATTGGTTTATCACTCTTCTTCCTGTGGAGGCCCAGTGGGATTCTGTAAATTTTTCTTTAAGAAATCTCTGTCTGAGATGATATTACCAAATGTAAATGGGTTTTCTTTTCACCCTCTTGAAAAAAGTTTTTGGTGCACACAGGGACTTAATCTTTAGGAGGTCTCATTCATCAATATTATTCTCTTCTGGATGTGTATTTCTGGATATATTTGCCAAACTAGGCCTTTTAAATTTGGTTTCATTTTATGCCTTATGATCTTTATGGTTTGGATATTTACCCCTAGATTTCTGACTCTTCTTCAATTGATTTTTGTATATATTGTGAGATGTGAAACCTACTTCAGCTTTCTACAAATGGAAGTATAGTTTTTCCAACACCATTTGTTGAAGAGATTGTCATTTCCCCATTTAATAGGCTTTATTTCCTTGTCAAAAACCAGCTAACCATAAGTAGACATGTTGATTTCTGCATTCTCAAATCAATCCCATTGGTCAATGTGTCTGTCACTGTACCAGTAACATGCTTCTTTGGTTATTACAGCTGTATAATAGTTTTGAGACCAAGGAGGCCTATACCTCACACTTGATTCTTGGTTTTCAGAAGTGTTTTGCTTATTTGAGGTCTCTTTCCTTTCCGAATAAACTTGCCACTTGCCTTTCCTAGTTTAAAAAGGACTTTGGTATCTCTATTAGGATTTATTAATTTTTAATAAACATTCTTTTAGTGGTACAGTAGTTATATGTGCATTTGTTGTACTGAATAACTTGAAGTTGCTGTGATGCTGAACACTGTGCCATAGTCGTGTCAAATACCATTATGGTTACCCATAATGGGAAGTGTTTGGAAGAGCTTCCAGATAGTTTCAGGTTTGGAAGCAGGAATGGCATCCACTTCCTAAACCAATTGCCTCTGGAAACTCTATAAACATAAAGAAATACTATTAATTACAGAACAGAGTTCAGGTATTTTGTTCCTAGGGTCACTATGAGTTGTATCAAACCTAACAACACTTAACGACTGCTAAGTGAGACTAGTGTTGTTATATTTGGAGCAACATTCTTCTACTTTGCACATCACTCTTCACCAATTTGCTATATTGCCATAATCTGTGTTTTCTGTGATGTTGAACCTTGTGCCATTGGGATATCAAATACTATAATGGTTTCCCAATATGGACACTGTTCGATGGAGCTCCCAGTTGTAAAACAGGTTTGGAAGCAGGAGTGGCATCAACTCCCTAAACCACATGCCTATGGAAGCTCTATTAATTTAAAGAAATGACAATGGCTATGGAAAGACATAATGTCTTGTTCATAGAGTCTCTATGAGTCGTGCTCAACTTGATGGCAATCAACAATAACAACATCAGGATATCATGGAACTTGTAGATTGCCTTTGGTAGAATTGTCCATTTTACTCTATTGAATGTTCCTTTCCTTGTACAAGGAATCTTTTCCAGTTTATTTATATTTCTTATTGTTTCTGAAAGTAGTGTTTTGTAGTTTTTTTAAAGAAAGTCTTCTGTGTCTCTAGATAGGTTTATTCCCAAGTACCTCATTTTGTGGCTTTCTATACCTGAATTTCAAAACCACCTCAGGAATAGATCTGAGGCCTTGAAAACTAATGAATGAACACCAGATGAGCTGAGCGAGGATATCAAGAATATCATCCAGGAAGAATGCAAGGGGTCATTTCAAAAACAGAAGAGGAAGAAAAGATAAAGATAGATGTCACAAGAGACTAAATATTGTGCTAGAATGATGAGAAACCATAACAAAGAGAATAAATCAAGAAATTAAGGAGCTGAACAGAAGATTTCAAAGGATAGTGTGGGAAGACAAAGAAAAAGAATATAATGAAATATATAAAAGCTGGAGTCAGGAAATTAAAAGGGCTGAACTTACAAGATGATGGAACTGAAGAATAGATTCAAGGCTCAAGTTGTAATACTTAAGGATACTTTAGGCAGAATATAAAATGATCTAGCAAGTGTTGAAATAAGATAGAAAGAATATACAGAGTCATTGTACTATAAGGAATTAATGGACACAGAAGAATTTCATGAAACAAAGTATGAGCCAGAGCCTGTGGTAATGAAGGAAGGAGTTCAAGCTGCTCTGAAATAATTGGGTAAAAACAAAGTCCCAGGAATTGACAGCATACCAATTGACAGATGTCAACAAACAGGCACTGCCTTGGGTGTGCTTACCAAATTGTGCTAAGAAATCGAGAGGACAACCATGTGGCCAACTGACTGGATATTTGTTCCATTCCAAAGAAAGGTATTCCGACAGCGTGTGGAAATTATCGAACAGTAACATTGATATCACATGCAAGCAAGATTCTGCTGAAGATTATCCAAAAATGACTGGAACAGCACATCAACAGAGAATTTCTTGAAGTGCAGACTGAATTTAGAAGAGACCATGGCACTAGGGATATTATAGCTAATGTCAGATGGATCTTGGCTGAAAGCAGGGAGTACAAGAAGTATGTCTATCTGTGTTTCATTGACTGCGCAAAGGCATTTGGCTGTGTGGATCACAATAAACTGTG
>NW_006399869.1:8814566-8816112 GCF_000299155.1 Elephantulus edwardii
GATCCAGGCCATAGTTTTTGTAATTTCTTGCTATGCCTCAGAAAGCTGGACATTGATTAGGGATGATAAAAGGAGAATTGATGCCTTTGAGCTGTGGTGCTGGAGAAGAATATTGAATGTATCACGGACTGCTAAGAAAACTAATAGGTTCAACCTAGAAAGGGTTAAACCAGGCTACTCCTTGGAGGCAAGTATTTTGAAGCTTCGTCTGAACTACTTTGGAAATATTGCAAGGAGGGACCAGTCCTTGGAGAGGAACATCATGTTTGGGAGGTTGGAGGGACGGCACAAGAAAGGAAGACCCTCAATGAGATGGATTGATCCAGTGACTGGGATAGAGGGAGTAAGTATTTCAGACACAGTAAGATTGGCACAGAATAGAGTATGGTACATAGCTGCTGTACATAGTGTTGCTATGAGTCACAGGTGACACAACGGCACATAAAAGCAATTGTATATGATATTGCTTTCTTAGTTTCCTTTGTTACTGTAAAGGAATCCCACTGATGTTTGTGTATTGATCTTATATCCTACCACTCTACTAAATTGGTCTACTAGGTTTAATCTAACAGGTTTTTTTAATTGAATCTTTGTGCTGTTTATACTATCATATTGTTTGCATAAAGCAACAGTTTTATCACCTCTATGCCATCAATTAGGATTCCTTTTATTTCTTTCTCTTACTGCATTGCTCTAGAAAGTGCTTCCAATACAATATTGAGGAGCAACTGTGAAAATGAGCATTCTTGCCTGGTCCCTGTTTGAAAGGAGAATGCCTTTAGTGTTTCTCCATTGAGAATAATCTTAGCTTTTGATTCTGTGTATATACTTTTCACTAAGATATGAAAATTATCTTCTGTTACTATTTTGCTGAGTGTTTTAAGGAGTGTTGGATATTTCAAAGACCATTTCCACATCAATTACTAGAATAATATGGTTGTTGTTATTTACTTTAATTTTAATTCCATTGATTGTTTTTCTTATGTTGAACCGTCCTTGTTATAAATTTTACTTGGTCATGATTAATTTTTTCATGAGCTTTGGGATTCTATTGGCCATAATTTTGTTAAAGGTTTTTGCATCTGTATTCATGAAGGATATTGGTCTTTAGTTTCCTTTTCTGATAATATATTTGCCTGATTTTTGGTATTAAGGTTATGCTTGCATCACAGAATTACTCTGAGAGTGTTTCTTCTTTTTCTACTTTTGAATTAATTGAAGCAGACTTGATGATAAATCTTCTCTGAATAATTGGTAGAATTCAACTGTGAAGTCATCTGAGTCAGCTTTTTTTTATCTTGGAGAAGTCATTAATGAGCTGCTCAATTTCTTTTTGTCCAAATATTCTATATATATATCCATGATGATCTGAGTAGGGTGTGAGTTTAAAGGAATTTGTTCATTTCCTCTGAGTTTTCAAATTTATTGGAATATATCATTCATAATATTCTGATACAGTCTATTTGATTTCATGACATATCATGGTCTAATTTTCCTAAATCAAACATAGAGATAGACTACTAAAAGCAACATAGGTAAACAAAGA
>NW_006399869.1:8816646-8818954 GCF_000299155.1 Elephantulus edwardii
ATAGACTAAAAATTAAAGTATAGAAACAAAAAATACACCTAACAAAGTGCACCCACAAAAAAAACCAAAAAAAAAGAGCAAAGCTTATCTCTGATAAAATAGATTTCAGGATGAAAAACACCATAAAAGATAAGGAAAAGGTAAAAAGGGCAAGAGCAACATTTATAGGGCCATGCCTAACCTTTACAGACTTCACAAAGGGAAACTGTCCCAGTCAACAGCATTAATAACAGAAAACCAATTCCCACGAGGTCAGATATGACTTCACTCCCATACCTCTTTCTACCCATCTCAGTACTAATCTTACTACTTTATTGGGTCCAAAATCCAATTCTACAGTTCATAGACCACACAGAACCATGTTGGGAAAGTCAAAAGTTTATAATCCAAATTAATAAAAGAAGATAGCACCAAAAATATTCACATGGGTGATTTAGTCTTGAGACTCATGGCTTCAGGGCAGTGTTCACAAGTTCTCATCCCTGCCAATATTGACTTTCGGTTCTTAATTGTCTGGAAAAGTTCTGTCTTCTCAGTTCTCCCCATCTTGCTTCTCCCTCCCAACCCCAAACTCCTATCTCATGTCAGATCTCCAAGTCAGCCATAGCCATTGCTGCCGTAGGTGTAGCTGGAGATAATGAGTGTCCTACATTCTCTTGCTTCTTATTCAATGGCACTGGAAGATTTTTCTATTTCTTATTGATGTTTTGCTCAATTCAATGGTGATTCTAGCCAATCCCATTGTAGATTGTTGAGACTGGCCAACACTCTTTTGGAATGGTAGATAGCTAATCCCCTAATGCCCTAGTTACTTATTCCTGCACATTTATATAGCAAAGTCAAATAATTGTTAGGAAAAATCATATTGAATGATAAACTCCACATAAGGGCATTATATAATGATTAAAGGGACATTATAGATCAAGTAGACATTACCTTAATAAAAATCTATGCACCAAATGATAGACCTGGAAAAATACATAAAACAGTAGTTAACAGTCTTGAAGGGAAAAAAAGCACCAAAATAGTGGTAAGAGACGTTAACAAAGCAGTCTCAAAAAAGGATAGGTCAATTCAAAAGAAACTTAACAGACAGAAGATCTTGACCAACTTGTCAGGATACTACACTAAACCAAAAACCAATTTACTTTCTTTTCAAGTGTACATGGCGCAAATTCTAGAAGTGATCATATAATCAAACACAAAGCAAACCTCAACATTTTCAAAAGCACTGAAATAATGCAAAGTATCTTTTCAGACCACAATGCCACATAAAACTAGAAATTAACTAGAAATTAGAAAGAGTGTGAAGCTTACAAAACCACCCACAGGAAAGCTGGATAATACCTGCTGTGTTATGAAGGAAATTAAGACTAAAATTTAAAAAATTCCTCAAAACAAGTGATAATGAACATACAACATGCCCAAACCTCTGTGATACAGCTAAGACAGACCTCAGGAACTGTTGTTCATAACAATAGGCAAACATAAAAAAGATGACAATAGGCAAGCACATAAAAACACAACAGACCATGAAGACATTACCTTGATAAACATCTAAGCACCAAATAATAGACCTGGAAAATTGAATAAAATAATATTTAACAGTCTTGAAGAAAGAAAAAAACAGCACCACAATAGTGATAAGAAATTTTAACACATAATTCTCAACAAAGGATAAGTCAACTCAAAAGAAACTTAACAAAGAGGCAGAAAATCTAAAGTACACAATCAGCAGAAAGAAGCAAAATGAATTACTTAACACTTTAATTAAATAGAAAAAGAACAATGATCTAACCCCACAGCCTCTAGAAGAAAGGAAATAATATGGACAAGAGCTAAAATCAATAAGATACAAAACAGAAAAACAAAAGAATCCATCAACAAGATCAAGATGTGATTCTTCAAAAGGGTCAACAAACCGTCCTTGGCAAACTTAACAAAAGAAAGAGAAGACACAAATAACTCTAATTAGAAAGAATAGAGATCATTTAGACATCACAACAGAACCAGGTAAAATGGCTATTTTTGTTGCTATTAAGATTAGAAGAAAAGTTAAGGTATCTTTGGCCTGAGCTTATATGCCAATGAATAAGTAAGGATGGAGAATGAAGTTGAAACTGGAAATTCATTGAAAGTTGTATGTGTTAAGGTTTTGTTGATTTAATTTTATGAATATTGGTGTTTCTTCCATAGAACAGGCCTTTTGTTGACTTCAGGGGTATGATATAAATGTATACTCGGTGTTGTAGATCTTGAAACATGGAATTCTATCTGTGGCCAGTAATTGGATATACTGTTGTTGTTG
>NW_006399869.1:8819260-8821614 GCF_000299155.1 Elephantulus edwardii
CTCTTCTCCAGCACCACAGCTCAAAGGCATCAATTCTCCTTCTATGCTCCTCAGTCACTGTCCAACTCTTTGATGCATAGCAAGTGATAGCAAAGACCATGGCCTGTATCAGGTGCACCTTAGTCTCCTAAGAGGGGAGACTTAGCCCTGAAAAATGCTTGTTAAAAATAGAACCTGGGAGAGGGTAAGGGGTTTTAGCTTAGGGAGGATTAAGCCCCACCCAGTATTCTGAGGAGGTTAGCATAGAAGTGGATTTATATACCCTCCTTGGACTTTTGATTGAAAAAAATTTACATTTGAAAGAGAGACCAAGAGAGAAAGAAAAATTTAGAAAAAATACTTTGACTATTTAAAACCACAACAAGTAGTTCTGCTTCTGAGGGAAAGTAAGTTTGATATCCATAAGAGCCCCCTTCAAGCACTTGATGTTAAAGGGAGTTGGCAAGTATACTCACTCCTGGATCCACTGGCTAGTGAAAGTAGGAATTATACAGCACTGAAAAGAGAGACTGAGTTTGGGCATATTCTTGACCTAGCATACATAGATGTAGGGATACTAGCAAAAGGGTTGCTTGCTTGAGGAGCAGGATGATAAAGGAATCCCTGACTTGTTGATCTGGCTCCACATATAGGCTAAAGCAGATTGAAGGGACCTATCTATCTAGAACACAGGAAGAAGTGTGGACACCTGGGTTTGCAGCTGGCATATTTGGACCTAGCCACAGATGACTGGAAATGAATTGACCAGAATCCACATAGATGAAAATCATTTGTTCCACCCTATGAGTTATGTTTATTTTTCCAACCTAATGACTTACTCTGGACTGCACTTTGTTGTGAATTCAAATGTTCAAAGTTTTCAAATAAAACAGAAAATTCTTCAAACAAAGCAAACTTTCTTGTTCCCTCAGAGTACTGGTTTAATAGGAATGGGAAAATCAGAAATCGGCTATATAAATTGGAGGAGATTAAGCAATGAGTCATGAAGTTACAGGCTTACAGGTTACATGCTTTCACAAATATGCTGGTGTTGATGTTATTACACACCACAGAGTCAGAACTGATGCATAGCTGTCCCTCAGGAGGCTTTTCAGAGGCAGTTAATCACAAAGAAGGAGATTGCCCATCTTTCTCCTGTGGAGCAGCTGATGGCCTCAGACTGTGTGACTTCAGGATTGCAGAGCAGCTTTTTGCCACTAGGACACCAGACCTCTCTTTCACAAATATATTTATTGTATCTTGTAAGAAGAAAGTTAATTTTTCAAATATGAAATTTAATAGCTAAAAAAGTCAGGGAGTGGTCTATTGTAGTAAGGGTTTATTGTTTAAAATGGCTTCCATAGAAATTGACTTTGTGATGTGGACTAACAGGAATATGTGAATAGGACAAGCTAGTCTATCCCCAAGGAAATTGACTACTTTTGTCAGTAAATTGAACTAAATGAGCAGCAAAATTGGAGAGTTTCACCACCAGCAAAGTAGAAGCAAGCATGTACTAGGAACCCTTTGGGACAAAAGATTTTTACAATGTTTTTAAGTGCCGTCAAGTCATAGGAGACTCATAGCAACTCTATGAACAAAAATCCTGGACACTTGTTAAAATTTCATCCTTTCTCCAGGTTAACAGAGTTTCCAGAAGCAAGCTATTTTGAAAGTGGATGCCACTCCTGCTTCCAAGCTTATTTTAATTGGGGAGCTCCACCAAACACTGTCCACCATAGGTAACCATTCTCACATATGTTACATCAGTGTCACAGTGTTCAGCTTCACAGCCACCACAAGTTAACTTTGTACAGACTAGGGACACATGATCTAGAAGAATGTTTGACCAAAAACAATTAAAAACAGGCCTAAGGGCCGAAGGGCATATGGCCCAACAGTATTTTACAGTCACATCCTTGAGCAGGCCTTGGCCTCTGCTCCCAGTAAGAGCAGCAACACAAAACAGATGAACCCCAGACAATTCCCTTGCCTGACTGTCAGTCACCAAGATGAGACCGCCACTGCAATGTCAGTCATTCATCCAGCCTACTTCCAGAGTGGAGGGAGACCCCAAAGGTCCCAGGCCTCAGACAAGTCAAGCTAGACTTAAAAGTCCCAAATATAGATGTCCTTGAACCTTGACCAAGGGTGGAGGTCTGCTAGAAGGTGTGACTTTAAAAATCCCTTCTACTAATTGGTCCTAAAAGCCTTCTGAGGTCCCAACTCTTCTCACTATCTCTTAGTTGTTGGAATGGACGGAAAACCTCATAAGCAGTTCCTTACTTCACCTCTACCTTGCATGTGAACTTCCGGTTGTAAAACAGCCCAGTGGTAGATGGAATTTGCTCCAGGACTTAAGAAGCATAAATGAC
>NW_006399869.1:8822284-8825973 GCF_000299155.1 Elephantulus edwardii
CACACACCACAAAAAAATCCCTTAGTGAGGAGATAGGTCTGCAGGTCAGCCAGGGGCCTGGAGCCTCCACACTGCGAGTTGGCTGCTAGCTGGAATATTGGTGGTGGTCATGTGGGTCACATAGGGAAGTTTTTGGGGTCGTGTTTGATATGTGTTACTGCTCTTTCCCCCCAAAATATGGGTGTCCTTGAGCCTTTGGCCAACGGTGGAGGTCTACTAGAGAGTGCGGCTTTAAAATTCTGCAGTTTCCAAGGAATATTCATTAAATTACATAGCAATCTTTTGTCTGTTTGCTATACTTTTCAACGTGGTGCTGCTGTGATGCTGCACACTGTTGCATAGCCTTCTCAAATACCATAATGGTTACCCATTATGTACAATGTTTGGATGAGCTTCTAGATTGATTCATGCTGGAAAGCAGAGTGGCATCCACTTCCTAAACTAGATGCCTCTGGAAATTCTACAAACTCTCTAAACTCTCTAAATGTACAAAATTGATGTAAGTTATAGAACAGAGTTCAGATCTTTTGTATAAAGCTTACTCTGAGTCACATTTGACTTGACACTTCACCACTGCTAAATGCAACTAGTGCTTTTAAATCTGGAGGAACACTCTTTCACTTTGTACAGCACTCTTTGTTAATGTGCTGTATCAAGTAACTGGGGTTTTCTGTGATGCTAAACCTTGTGCCATTGGGGTAACAAATACCATAATGTTTTCCCAATGTGGACAGTGTTTGGTGGAGCGCCCAGTTGTAAAACAGGTTTGGAAGCAGGAGTGACATCCACTTCCTAAACCACACACCCCTGGAAACTCTTTGAACTTGGGAAAACAATGGTTGTTATGGAAAGGAATTATGCCTTTTGTTCATAGAGTCTCCATGAGCTGTGATTGACTCAAAAGCAATCAACAACAGTAACAACAACAGACTTAAAACAGCAGCCCAAGCTACCTTACAACAGTAGCTACAGTAGTCAAAGCGAAGAACCAGAGCCCTGACATGATATAGATCTGACCTTGGAAAGTCTACCTCTCGTGAAACCAGAGCTAAGAGCCTTTACTTCGATTTGCTAGAAGGCCGGGGGAGAAGGGAGAGCCATAATTGGTAAGTTTGAGATTTTTATCACACTGGTCTAAAACCTTGAGATTAAAGGCTAAGATGAATGCAAGCACATTTCAGAAACTATCCTGACTGTATCCTGCTACTAGCCTAAAATAAAGCCTTTTGACTTCCTCAGTATGTTTCTGTGTGGTCTGTGAGCTATAGCATCAGATTTTGGTTCCAGTAAATCAATAAATTTGGTGTTTCAGTGGAAAAAAAGGGATGTAGAAGAGAGGAACACACGTCTGACGTCCTGTGAATTGATTTTGTTGTTGTTGCTGTCATTGAGAGAGGCAATTTCCCATTGTGAAATTGGTAAAGGTGAGATATGGTCATCCCTAAGCAAGTCTTGTTCTTTTTTATATAGCATCTCATATCAATAAATTGTTGTTGTTGTGTTGTTTATTCAAATATAATTTGAAGGGGATTTTTGTCTTGATGTCTCTAAGTTTGGGTTTTTGTTTGTGCATGTACTTAATTTACATTTTCAAAAGATCTAACATGTTTAGAATCTCATACCAATATCAATAAATTATTGTGGTTATTGTGTTGTTTATTCAAATTTAATTTGAAGTGGATTTTTTCCTTGATATCTCTCAGTCTTGGTTTTTTGTTTATGTGTGTACTTAATTTATGTTCTCAAAAGGTCTAACATGGTTAGGCTGAGAAATTCGTATATTCTTTCATTCTCTCAAAGGTACAGGAAAAGCACGTTTTATTTGGTCTTTATGGAAAATGAGGTTTTCTTTCTTTCTTCATATAGCTAACACTGACCTGTTCTTTATATATCAACTTAATCTGGGATATCCGTCATGAATAGATTTGAAGCCTTGACCACTAACGAACAAAGGCCATATGAGCTGTGAGAGTATCTCAAGAATATCATTCATGAAGAATGCAAAACCACTACAAAGTTAAAGGAGAAAGACTAAGATGGATGTCAGGAAAAAACTGAATATTGCTCTACAATACTGAGAAGCCAGAGCAAAGGAAAGAAATCAAGAAGTTAAGGAGCTAAACAGAAGATTTCAGAATGTAGCATGGGAAGACAAAGGAAAGTATTAAAATGTGCAAGGAGCTGGAGTCAGAAAATCAAAAGGGACAGACTCATTCAGCATTTCTTAAGCTTAAGGAACTGAAGAATAAATTTAAGCTTTGAGTTGCAATACTTAAGGGTGCTGAAAGCAGAATATTGAAGGACCCAGGAAGCATAAAAAAAAGATAAGAAGATGGAAGGAATACACAGAAGCACTATAAAAAAAGGAAAAGGCTGACACAGAAGAATTTAATGAAAGAATACGTGATCAAGAGCCTCTGGTGAGGAAGAGGAAGTTTAAGTTGCTCTGAAGGAATTGGCAAAAATCAAGGTCCCAGGAATTGATGGAATACCAATGGCATATTTCAGCAAACAAATGCTGCCCTGGATGTGCTCACCAGATTATGCCAAGAAATCTAGAAGACAACTAGCTGGCCAACTGACTGAAAGAGATCTGTATTTGTTCCCATTATAAAAATAATGACCTAACAGAGTGTGGAAATTATTGAACCATTGCACTAATATCACACACAAATAACATCCTGCCAAAGATTATCCAAAAATGACTGTAACAAGCACATCAGCAGAGAACTGCTAGATGAGTAGGCTGGGTTTAGAAAGACTTTGGCCCAAGAGACATCATAGCCAAATTAGATGGATCTTGGCTAAAAGTAGAGAGTAACGGAAAAATATCTATCTGCATTTCATTGCCTATACAAAGGCATTTGACTCTGTGGATCACAACAAATTGTGGTTAATCTCGAGAAGAATTGGAACCCCAGAACACTTAATTGTGCTCATGTGAAACCTATGCTTGAACCAGGAAGCAGTAGTTAGAAAAGAGCAAGGAAACAGGATCAGGCAATGTGTGGATGAAGGATTCATCCTGTCTTCATACCTTTTCAATCTACATGCTGTTCAGGGAGACTGGACTCTGTGAGGAGGAATGTAGTGCCAGGATTATAGGAAGACTCAACAACCTGCATTATGCAGTTGACAAAACCTTGCTTGCTGAGACTGAAGAGTACATGAGGTATTTGCTGCACAAATTCAATTTCTGTAGTCTTCAATTTGGATTGAAGCTCATGATCGAGAAAACAAAGATTCTCACCACTGGGTTGATCAGCAAGTTTACAACAGATGGAGAAGAAATTGAGGTTGCTGATAACTTCAGCTTGCTTGTTTCCACAATCGGCACTTTTGGCATTGGCAGTCAGGATACCAAAAAATGAATTACCCTGGAAAGTCTGCTGTCAGGAGCCTCTCTTGAGTACTGAAGAGCAACAATGTCAGTCTGGAAACCAATCTACTCCAAGCCATGATCTTCACAATTGCTTGCTATGGACAATAACTAAAGATGATAGAAAAAGGATCAATGCCTTTCAGTTGTGGTGCTGAAGAAGAGTGTTGAATATATCATGGACTGCTAGGAGAACAAATAAGTCTGGCATGGAAAGGCTGAAACTAGGCTAGTCCTTAGAGGCGAGGATTTTGAGGCTCCATCTCATATAATTTGGGTACATGGCCAGGAGACGCAAGACCTTAGAGAG
>NW_006399869.1:8826363-8833372 GCF_000299155.1 Elephantulus edwardii
TATTAATTTATTAATATAGTGATATTAATTTAGAAATATTGTTAGGGAGAGACTTGTCATTAATTTTTCACCAATATTGTTCAATGATATCAGATTGAATCAATAATTCTCTTCAAGAGTCACCACCAAAAAAGTCCTCTAATGGTATAATCTGAAGGAAGTTATGTTCTAACTTAAAAGTTGAGCATCTCTGGTGATTGAGATTCACTCTGAGGGAGGAAATGGAAAATCTCTGGCCATGCCATATATAAAACTTTGGAAACCAGATGGAAAGTCATCTATGAGACTTACCTCCTCAGCAGTACTTAACTGACTCAGCCACACACATATATATTTGTGAATATGCTCACACATATATTCTGCTGTGCACTCTCAAGTTGGCATCAATACCAGGGTGACCCTCCAGTGGATTTTCAAAGACTTTAAATCACATGAGAGGATATTGTTCACTTTCTCCCATGAAACAGCTGATGAATTTGAACTTCTTGTCTTTGGGTTGGTAGCACAATGTCTTACCACTAGGTCACCAGCATTCCCTATATTTCTATGATGTTGTTATGTACCATCAAATCAATTGTGACTCATAGAAACCCTATGAAGAACGGATCTAAAACCTATCCTTTCCTTTGCCATCCTCCCTATCTCCAACACACGTGAGGCTATTATTACAGTCATTGTGAGTCTTCTTCTCTTATGCTGATCATCTATCTTTCCAAGCATGATGACCTTCTCCAAAAGTTGGTCCCTCCTTACAACATGCCCAAAATATGTTAGACAGAATGTCACCACTCTTGCCTTCAAAGAACAACTTGATTTCACTTTCTCTGTGGGAAACTTGTTTGTTCTCTTGGTAGGCCATGTATATAGTACAAAGTAAGTCCAAACTTCATTTTGTTGTCTCTAAATTCTGTTTGAAACTTGAATGATCCTTTTATTCCCCAATTTCTCTGTATTCGTATCTTCTATATAAATAACAGAACCATTCACTACATAATACTTTGAATCACCATCTAACCAAGCTGGCATATGCTTTTTAGAAGGGCATAATTTGAACCATAACAGATATGTTATTAAGGGAGATTAATCTCTAGAGAAGGATCTCATGCTTGAGAAGAGAGATAAATCATCAATAGAAAGACGACTAAATATAAGGCCTGTTAGTAAAGTGACTACACCAATGGGGTCAAGCACAGCAATGCCAGTAAATATGTTGCAAGACTTGGAAATATTTTATTCTTTTTTACATGTGGATCTATGACTCTTGACACCAATATTTAAGAAAAAAAAAGAACAAGGAGTTAGACTCATCCATGTGGGTAGCAATCTACATGTTAATTGTTGCTCAATGGTGCATAATACTCCATTGTGTGGATGTACTACAGTTTCTCTATTCATTTGTTTGCAGAGGGATGCTTGGAATGCTTTTATATCTTCTTTTTTGTGAATCATGCTCCAATAAACATGAGTACGCATATATATGTTTGTGTTATAGCTCTGATTTATTCAGGGTATGTTCTAAAAAGTGGGATAGTTGAGTCAAATTGTAATCCTATTTTCAACTTTTTGAGGAAGCGCTAAACCGTGTTTGTATCATTTTATTGTTATAAAGAGAGATAACTCATGGTTTCTGTGATGCTGAACACTGTGACACTGGTGTGTCAAATGCGAGAATGGTTACCCATGGTGGACAGTGTTTGGTGGAGCTCCCCAATTATAACAAGCTTGGAAGCAGGAGTGGCATTCACTTCCATAATAGCTTGCCTCTGGAAACCCTATGAACCTGGAGAAAGGATGAAAGTTATACAGGAGGTGTCCAGGACTTTTGTTCACAGGGTTACTATGAGTAGCCTGCGACTCGACAGCACTTATTAACAACAGAACATGTGAGATACGATGAGGATAGTACAGGATAGGATAAGGTTCAGATTTTTGTTCACTGAGTTGTTCTGAGTTGTACTCAATAAGATAACACCTAACAAAAACAAATTTTGAGCATTTTTTTTCTCATTAGTTTGTTGGACATTTGACTCTCTTCTTTGGTGAGGCCTGTGTTCATATCTTCTGCCCATTTTGTGATGGGATTGTTTCTTTTTCTTGTTGCTGCACAAGACTATTGTAAAAATTTTAAATTGAACCCTTCTCAGATATGCATTAGAGAGCTGGACAATGACTAAGGTTGACAAAAGAAAAACTGATGCCTTCAAATTGTGGTGCTGGAGAAGAGTCTTGAGCATACTATGAACTACTAAGAAAAAAAATCGGTCTGTCTTGGAGAGAGTGAAGCCAAGTATCACCTTGGAGGCTTGGATTTTGAAGCTCCATCTCTCATACTTTGGGCATGCGGCCAGGAAAGACCAGTTCTTGGAGAAGGACTTCATGATCAGAAGGGTGGAGAGACAGAGCAGGAGAAGAAGACTACTCATGTGATAGATTGATACAGTAACTGGGACAATGAGGATAGGTGTGTCAGAATTCGTGAGACTGGCTAAGGACATGGCAGGCTTCAGAGCTGCTGTCCATAGGGTTACTATGGATCAGGCAACTCAATGTTACATAACAACAACAGATATGTCATGACTATTCTGAACCCATGAACAACAGATCTGAACTCTATCCTATCCCATGCCATCTTCACCATTTCTGATACACTCAAGCCCATTGGAATAATCACTATGTCAATGCATCTGGTTAAGTGGTCTTAATCTTCAAAATATGTAAAATTAACACATCTTTGTATTCACTTACATAAATAAAATAACAAAAACATCCTTTTTATTCTCTTGAGCATATTTATGTAAAAATATTTTAATTAGAGCAAATGAATTTAAATTAAAAATTGGTCTCCATTCATAAACATAATCTACCAAAAATCTTAATACCTATCAGACAGTGAATCTATGGTGGTATAGTTTTAAAAAGCTATACAGCAGTCCTGAAGAGACAGGTTCAAATCCACCAGCTGCTCTGCAAAAGAAGAATGCACACCCTCCTCTTTTTAGATTAAATGCCTCTGAAAACCTGCTAAAAGGTTAGCTTTGGGTCAGATCCCACTCAACCATACACAACACCACCATTAACAGACATTGAATATGAGACATGATAAGAATGGTTCTTTGATATACTATCTAAAAAGTATCACCAATTAATCCTGACTCCTCGTTGTTGTTGTTGTTGTTGTTTGGTTTTTGTTTTGTTTTGTTTTGTTTTATGTAGAGTTGTAATTTTCAGGTCATATTGATTTTTGTTCAATCATTCATACACATTTTATTTATAACATTAATTCTAATATAGTAATATAATTAATTATAATGTATAATTAACTTCTTATTATTTATGGCTTTTCCTTTCTTATTTTGGGGTTTTTTATATTTTAGTGCAGTCTCTGGAGAAAGGCGACTCTGCCTCCAGGAGCCAGAAAAGCCACGTTTGGCCTTGGGTTGAAGGCAGAGCGGCTTCAAGCCCAAAAGGAGAAGAGGAGGGAGGAGACGGCCATAATCGCCCAGGTTTGTTCCACGCAGGTGGCTGTGATCCTTTGGCCAGAGAGCATGATGCTGTGTACGTGGGAGTTGTGTTGTGTTGTGACGGTCTCTGGAGAAAGGCGACTCTGCCTCCAGGAGCCAGGGAAACCACGCTTGGCCTTGGGTTGAAGGCAGAGCGGCTTCAAGCCCAAAAGGAGAAGAGGAGGGAGGAGACGGCCATAATCGCCCAGGTTTGTTCCACCCAGGGTGGCTGTGATCCTTTGGCCAGAAAGGATGGTGCTGTGTGTGTGGAAGTTGTGTTCTGTTGTGTTTAGACTCTAACAGTGCACTACATCTCGAGACATCCTGACTGCTAGTACCAAAAATGCTGTTAAAGATAGAATCATTGGTGGGCTCAATCATTTTCTCCATCTGTCATGATGTTGCCTATCAGTCCAGTATGCATCAAACTTGTATCCTCTTTCTAAAACTATTCAATTTGTATGCTGAGTAAATTATTTAAGAAGCAAGGCTCTGTAAAGGAGAATATGGACTTAAGGTCAAGTAAAGACTTATCAATAACCTGTAATATAGACGATACAAACTTATTGCTAGAAGGAGCAACAAGTGCACTTGAAGGTGCTTGCTGCAAAAGATCAAAGCATACAGTCTTCATTACGTCTTAACATGAAAAAAAAAAAAAGTTCTTACCACTGGATCAATAGATAACATTTGATAGAGAAAAGAAGGCAATAAATGTGTAGGTAATATAGATAAGCAGATTGTGAACCATGCAAACAAAAAGACTATATGGTCATAGAAATTAAATATAGGTTCAGTATTAAAAAAGAAACTAAGAGATAGATGCTGCTGTGCCCTGCTTAAGATGCTGCCAGGCAAGTTGGATGTCTTTGACGTTAGTGGCCATTGAGTTTTTGGGACTCTCATCATACTCTGCTTGATAAAACATAACACCCTTGGAGATTCCTGAGACCTCTTATCCCTCCAGAAGATGAAGAACAACTTTGCCATCATGGTTGTTGTCATTAGAATTGATTCTTATACACAGTGAGTTCACCCATCAAACAGTCTTTGAAGGAATGATTATGAATTTAACTCTTAACCAAACTAATGAAAAGCAACTACAAACCTCTGTAAACTCTGTTAGGGGAATTATATATTTATTTGGTTGATAAATATTATTTATGCTCTTTGTTTTCCCCCTCCACATGTATGGTGATAATAAAATCTTGCATGCCAACTCGTGTATATTGAGAGTGTTAACTCAGAAATAAAAATAGATCTCCCATTTTGGCTTAATTATTGGAGAAATCTGATCTTTTGTCTTACAATATTAACTACAGATTATTTACTAATAATTTACTAGTATATTAATTTGTTTATTATTTAAATGTTGGTAAAATATTATTCAAAAGAAACTGAGGAGGACCAGAAATGCTTGCTGCAGAGGGTCAAGGACTGCAACCTTCAGTATGGATTGAAGCTCAATGTCAAGAAGACAAAGATTCTCACCACTGGACCAATGGGCTGCATCAGAATGAATGGTGAGGAGATTGAGATTGTTAACAACTTTAGTCTGTTTGGCTCCACAGTCAACACTCTCAGCACCAGTAGCCAGGAAATTAAAAGATGTATTGCAATGGAAAAGTCTACTGTTAGGGACCTCTCCGGGGTACTGAAGAGCAATGGTGTCACTCTGGAGACTAAGGTGTGTCTGATACAGGCTATGGTCTTTGCAATCACCTGTTATGCATCAGAGAGTTGGACAATGACTAAGGAGGATAGAAGTAGAATTGATACCTTTGAGCTGTGGTGCTCTAGAAAAGTATTGAATGTACCCTGGACTGCCAAGAAAACAAACAGATTCATCCTAGAGAGGGTTAAACCAGGCTGCTCCTTGGAGGCAAGGATTCTGGGGCTTCGTCTGACATACTTTGGACATGTTGTAAGGAGAGACAAGTCCTTGGAGAGGGACATCATGCTTGGAAGGGTGGAGGGACAGTGCAGGAGGGGAAGACCCTCTATGAGGTGGATTGATTCAGTGACTGGGGTAATCAGGATGGGTGTGTCAGAGACAGTGCGATTGGCACAGGATAGAGCAGCGTTTATGGCTGTGTACATAGGGTCGCTATGAGTCACAAGCGACTCAACAGCACATAACAACAACAAAATAAAATTTTTAAAACCTCAACAAATTACTCAGCATGTGAAAAGAAGAATAGATGGATTGTAAAAAAGATCTCTGAGTAGGATTCTTGGAAAGAACAAAATTTAGAGATAGCTGGAGTTTAAAATACTTCCTGTTGGTGTGTGATTATGAAAGTCAGCTACTTAGTAAAAGCTGTTGCTTCACCCCCACTGACCACTGACAGTTATCTTCTATAAAGATTGCAGCATTGGAAATTCTATAATACAATTCTATTCTGTTGAATAGAGCCTTTGCAAGTCAGCATGAAAGTAGGTTTTGGAATTTCAACAGCCTAAAGGAGCTCTTTACTACTTCTGAAAATCCGCTGGATGCGTCAGTTTCCACTCGAGGGCACAAAACAACAGCAGCGAGCTCTAGTGAAGTAGTCCTTAGAAAGTTACACTAGCTCTATAGGTGCCCCTGTATAAGATATCAGATTCATCAATTAATCCAAGGGAGAATTTGGAAACCAAGGAGAGGCTTTGAGTTGCTGAGCTTCTCTGGCCATTCAAATCTACCAGTGCTGTGAAGGAGAAGGAAAAATCACCTCCTTCTACATTGTTTATATTCTCAGAAACCAAACAGGCTCAGATATGATTTATTTTCTATTCTATGGCAATGAGTGAGTTTTGAGTTAACAAAATCAATATAAAACTGTTTTTCACAATTCTTTGTCACCATAGCTACAGATCTTCCTCTAAGAGTTCTGGTCTTTCTTTTCTTATGTAAAAAAATAAAAGAAAATTTGAGTTTCTAAGATATTGTGCCTTATGCATATGTGTGTGTGTGTGTGGGGGGGTGTAGTCTTCTTCTAGAGACATAAACATTCACTTGCCAGTGCTAATCCAGAGACTCAATGATGTAGTTATTGGCCTTTCAGAAATTGTCTCTCAATAGTAAACAGTGTTTAAAATGTGATTTTGTTGCAACTAAGAATGCAAGCTATCATAGCACCTTCCTAAACACAATATTGAGATGAACATAAAGAAAATGGAAGTATAGAAATAAGGTCAAGTGAAAAAGAGATGAGAGTCCTAACCTAAGTTTTACAAGAAACATGAGAAAAAGTGAAAAAACATCGTCGAGGATATAAAAAAATCAATCAAAGGATGTTTAGTGCAGAAGGTTTATACAGAGAATCAGTGTAATAAATGTAGATGTAAGTTAAGCTTTCTATTTGCATCGTCATAACTAGGAAAGAAGTCCCTCTTGTGCCATATTAAGTCTCTGAGGAAGCACTTGAATTCTTTAAATATGTAAATAACACATGAAAAAAAATCTGCATTTTGTTATTTCTTTAATTTACTAAGTTTATTAAACAATTTTAACAGTATAAATTTAT
>NW_006399869.1:8833867-8836009 GCF_000299155.1 Elephantulus edwardii
TCAAGTTGTAGGCAACTCCTTAGTATACAAGAAGTATTTTTTTCTCTCCTCCACAATTCTTTTTAGATAAAAATTAACAGAGTATATATATTTTGAAGATTTATCAGAAAAGCTGAATAACTAAAATTGCTGAATCCCAGACTGAGGTCCTGCCCAAGCAGGACTGAGATTCCGCTTGGATGGGGGCTTGAGCGAGCTGTTCCTTAACATGTATGTGGTACTGATAGGATGCAAGGGTCCCCAGGCTTGCCTTTCCCCAGGGAGGAGGAGTATTTTTAAATAGCCAAGCTCTACTCCATTGCCCTACTATCTGGATTTCCTATAAAGTGTTTGTTTTTTTTTTCTATTCTGAACTTTGTTTTTCTAATACAGTGAGGGACAAGCCAATTCCTTATAAATGTGCTGGGTGAACTGTTTTCAAAATACTCTCTTCAACCCAACCCATATCTTCATCACATGTGCATAGTAATCTGAAGATATTACAAATCCATTACACATACTCTGGACACCTAAACCAAAAATGAAACCTAAGCTATTAACATTAACTCAGTTGTGATCCTGTGAGACAGAGTCAAACTTTACAGAAGCAATCTTTACAGAAGCAGAGTGCTACATCTTTCTGCTGAAGACTGGCTGTTAGATTCAAATCGTTAACCTCTTGGTTACCAGCTGAGTGTCAAACCACTGGCAACCAGGGTGAACTTGAAAATACACAGTGGAATCGCTCTGGGGCATCATCAAGCATAACACCAAGTAATGCTGAAAACACACCCAACAGTCACCCTAATAGCCATTTAGTTGTCAATGATTATTTCCATGAACAAAGACAGGTGGCTTAGTGGTAAGGAGTTGCACTGCCAACCCATTAACAAGGATGATTCATATTTATCATAATAATTATCATTATCATTTACTGAGGACTTACTACGTGCTAAGAGCCCCTGTGTGGTGTGAATTTTAACATGCTCTGCTGCTCAGTGAATGTCTAGAGGTTCTAGTCCATTCAGTTGTTATTAATTGGAACCAGCTTAGAGCTGACCAGCTAGATGGTTTATGAGGCTGTAAATCACATGGGAGAAGTTGGCCCATCTTTCTTCCTGGAGCAGCTAATAAATTCAAACTGAGTACTTTTGAGATGGCAGCACCATCCCTTACCACTAGGCCATTAGAGATCCATTCAGAGGTACCACAGAAGAAAGGTTTGGTGATCTATTTCCAAAAAAAAGTCAGTCATTAAAAACTATGGCGTTTCGTAGGCTCCAAACATCCCAGAATCATGAAGGTCAGATGAACTCTTGAAACTACTGCCCTGAGAACATCTTTAAACCTTAAGCCAAAAACATTTCCCAATGTCTTCTTAAAACAAACCAAACCAATTTTGTTTAACGAGCAAAAACTGCCGAAAGCATAATGCTTCCTTAGGGACTATCTATATACATGAGCCCTGGTGGTGTAGTCTGGAACAAGTTGTGATGCTAACCCAAAAGTTGTTCGAATCCAACTTCAGCTCCATGGGAGGGCTAAATCCTCCCGTTACAATTTGTAGCCTTGGAAGGAAACTCAATATAGGGTCAGTATGAGTCAACAAACAGGTTGGTCTTGGAGAGAGTGAAATCAGGCTGCTCCTTGGAGTCAAGGATTCTGAAGCTTCGTCTGACATACTTTGGACATGTTGCAAAGTGGGACCACTCCTTGGACAGGGACGTCATGCTTGGGAAGTGGGAGAAGAAGACCCTCAAGGAGATGGATTGATTGAGTGACTAGGGTAGGAGTGTCTGAGACAACAAGATTGGTACAGGATAGAGCAGGTTTAGGGCTGTTGTATATAGGGTCACTACGAGTAGCAGGAGACTTTATGGCACATAACAACAACAACAATAACAACAAGTCAAACTGGGTTTGATGACTGTTGGTTTAAATTTTGGTATGTGTTCCAACTAACAACAGCAGCTACTGGAAAGATGAGATAATAACTTAGGGGAAATGAATTTATGTTAATGAAGCAGGAACAATTCAGAAAAGGCGAGAATGGGTTAGTGGTAAGGACTTATGCTGCCAAAAAAAAGCACGCACAGTTTAAATCCACCTACTGCAAGGTCATCTATGTGTTGATTTGGACTTTATGGTACATACAACAAAAAT
>NW_006399869.1:8837429-8840740 GCF_000299155.1 Elephantulus edwardii
TCTTTGGAATGGGAACAAATATAGATCTCTTCCAGTCAGTTGGCCAAGTGGTTGTTCTCCAGATTTCTTGGCACAGCTTGGTGAGCACCTCCAGGGCAACATCTGTTATCTGAAATACTTCAATTGGTATACCATCTATTCCTGGGGCTTTATTTTTTGCTATCTATATTTGTCTCCATCTCTGAGTTTAGAAAACTTTTCTTCACAATGGTAAAATCAGTATTATCTTTTAAATCTCATATTAAAAATGCTTAAAAGAATGTAAAGATTGTGTTCCTTAAGTTCCAAGCCAGAAATCACAATGCCACAAAAAAGGTGAGACAGAATTAAATTTAATTTATATTTAATGCCAAATTTTTCTTTCTTTCATTTATAATATTCTGCCATGAGTCTCCTATCCCCTTTGTCTAATCTGTAAATGAGCATTGATGAGATGCAACTTCCTATTAGAATTATTTCTTTTTGTTATACAAGCTATTTTATTTTTTTGTTCATGATCAATTTTATGTTGGTTTGTTGCACTTTTTTTTTTTAAATTGGTTTGCTTACAAAGTCTGTATGCATTGTGTTTCAAATTTCTTTAGCTTGGTATTGTCTGAGCCATTGATCTCCGAGTTGTTTTGGCCAATAGTAATATGTATTTCAACATATTATGAGCACTATCACACTAAGTAGTCAGTTTTCAGTATAGCTTAAACACTAAGATAAAATAAAAAGAAGAACTGATTATCCATTTCTTAAATAATGTTCCATTACAAACCTTATGAATACTAAATTCAACAATTATTATTACTTATGTCAAGTTGGAAATGACTGACTGATGATTCTCAAGTAGTTTTTAAAGACTGTAAATAACATTGAAACATCTTTATCCTTAGGAGAGACTAGAGGATTTGAACGATCAGAGAGGTGCCTACTTTGACTTATCAGAATGACTCCCTTTAGACAATGGCACCAGACAGTGAAAAATAATCTGATATATTGTCTGAGGATGTCATGTTCGAAGACACTGTATAGTGGCTACAGCAATGGACTCATGCATGGATGGCATAGAGTGTGAGCATTGTGAAAAATCCAGCAAAGATTTGTTTTATTATATATAGATAGAGTCCCTATAGGTTACATTTGAACAACAAAATCCAAAGTGAAAGAGAATTGATATCTTTGAGATGTGGTGCAGGAGAAGAGTATTGAGTATTGAAGGTACCATTGACTGCTAAAAAAGCAGATTGATCCTGGAGAGGGTTAAATCAGGCTGCTCCTTGGTGGCAAGGATTCTGAGGATTCATATGGCATACTTTGGACATGTTGTAAGGAGGGACCGGTCCTTGGAGAGGGATATCATTCTTGGGAGGGTTGAGGGATGGCTCAGGAGGGGAAGGCCCTCTATGAGGTGGATTGATTCAGTGACTGGGATAATCAGGATGGGTTTGTTAGAGATAGTGCAATTGGCACAGGAAAAAGCCGTATTTAAGGATGTTGTACATAAGGTCTCTATGAGTTGCAAGCGACTCAACGGCATATAACAACTCTAACATGTCAGTCTGGAGACTGAGGTGTGCCTGCTTCAGGCCATAGTCTTCACTATTATTTGCTATGTGTCAGAAAGCTGGACAATGACTAGGAGTGATAGAAGGAGAATAGCTGCCTATGAGCTGTGGTGCTGGAGAAGGGTACTGAATATATCATAGACTGCCAGGAAAACAAATTCATCCTGTTGTTGTTTTTGTTATGTGTTGCCAAGTTGCCTATGTTTCATAACGATCCTATGTACAGCAGCCCTACACCCTACTTTATACTGTGCCAATCTTGTTGTCTTTGACACACCTACCCCCATTACCCCAGTCACTGAATCAATCCATCTCATTGAGGGTCTTCCTCTTCTGCTTTGTCCTTCCACCCTCCCAAGCATGATATCCCTCTCCAAGGACTGGTCCTTCCTTGCAAGATGTCCAAAGTATGTCAGACAAAGATTTATAATCCATGCCTCCAAGAGCAGCCTGGCTTCACCTTCTCTAAGACTAATCTGTTCATTTTCTTAGCAGTCCATTTAACACTTTTCTCCAGCACCACAGCTCAAAGGTATTAATTCTCCTTCTATCATCCCTAGTCATTGCCAGATATCTGATGCATAGCAAGTGATTGCAAAGACCATAGCCTGTATCAGACACTTTAGTCTTCAAACTGACATTGTTGCTCTTCAGTAATTTGGAGAGGTTTCTGACAGCAGATTTTCACAATACAATATATCTTTTCATTTCCTGACTGCTGGTGTCAAGAGTGTTGTTTGTGGAGACAAGCAAACTAAAACTGTTTACAATCTCAGTATCTTCACTGTCCATCACAATGCTGCCAATTGACCCAGTGCTGAGAATTTTTGTTTGCTTAATATTTAGCTTCAATTCATATTGAATGTTACAGTCCTTGACCTTCTATAGCAAATGCTCGGGCACTCCTCAGTTTCAGCAAGCAGGGTTGTGTCATCTGCATAATGCAGGTTGTTGATGAACCTTCCTGATGTTACATTTCTCCTCACAGAGCCCAGCCTCCTGAATAATCTGTTTCACATATAGCTTAAAAAGTTATGGAGATAGGACACAATCCTGCAGGACACCCTTCCCAATTTTGAACCATGCTCTGTTCTTACGACTGCTTCCTGGTCCAAGTATAGGCTTTATATAAGTACGATCAAATGTTCTGGCATTCCCATTCTTCTCAGAGTCAGCCACAGTTTGTTGTGATCCACACAGTAAAATGCCTTTGAATAGTCAACGAAACACAGATAGACATTCCTCTGGTACTCTTTGTTTTCGACTAAGATCCATCAGATATTCGCTAGAATATCCCTAGAATAACCACGGCCTCCTCTAAACCCAACTTGCCCTTCAGGCAGTTCTCTGTTGATATAGCACTAAATAATAGACATATAAAATACATATAAAAATAATAAACAGAATTGAAGAATGAAATAGACACCACCACAATAGTGGTAAGATACCTCAATACATCATTAACACCAAAGGATAGGTCAACTCAAAAGAATCTTAAAAAAGATGCAAAAGATCTAAACTATGCAATCAGCCAACTCGACCTTGTGGATGTATTCAGGTTAATGCACCCAACTAAAACTGAATTTACTTTTTTTTTTCTCAAGAGCCATGGCACGGTCTACAGAATAGGTCACATATTAGGATACAAAGTAAGCCTCAACAAATTAAAATAATATGGACATAATACAAAATATTGTCTAAGGATACAGTACCATAAAACTAGAAATTAACCACAGGAGGATAAAACTTAAAAAAACACTT
>NW_006399869.1:8841770-8844340 GCF_000299155.1 Elephantulus edwardii
GTATTAAAAACAGTTCATCATGATCAAGTGGGATTCATAACAGGTATGCAAGGAGGGTTCAACACAAGAAAAAGAATCAATGTAATTAACACATTAACAAGGCAAATAATAAGAACTATATTATCCTAGCAATTGATGCAGAAAAGACATTTGACGAAATCCAACATCTCTTTCTGATAAAGACACTCAGCAAAATTGGAATAGAAGGGAATTTCCTCAATGTGAAGTACATATGCAAAACCAAGAGCCAATATCATTCTCAGTGAACAAAGACTAAAAGTATTTTCCTTGTGAACAAGGATGATGCCCACTGTATTGAAAGTACTTGCTAGGACAATATGTCAAGAGAAGGAAATAAAAAGCATCAAGATAGGCAGAGATAACTAAACTATCGGTATATGCAGATAATATGAGTGTACACAGAAAGTCCCAAGGACTCAACAACAAGAAAACTGTTAGAGCTAGTAGACCAATTTGATAGAGCAGAAGGGTCAGTGGGATTCCCCTACAGTAACAAAGAGAACTCAGAGAAGGAAACTAAGAAAGCAATACTATTTACAATTGCCAACCACAGATTGAGATACTTGGGAGTGAACCTAACTAGGAACACAAAACTTGTACAAAGAAAACTATAGAACCTTTCTGGTTCACTAAAAGACCAAAATAAATGGAAAAATGTACTCTGTTCATTTAAAGGAAAACTCAGTATTGTGAAAATGACAATCTGACCAAAAGCAATCTACATGTTCAATGTAATCCCAGTATAGATATCAAATTCCTTTTTCAAGGAGATTGAAAGGGTAATTGTGAATTTTATCTGGAGAGGCAAGAGACCCCAAATAATCAAAACACTGCTGAGAAACAAAAATGAAGTGGAAGGCATATCACTCACTGACCTCAAAACCTACTACACAGCAGTAGTGACCAAAACAGCATGGTACTGGTAGAACAGAATTGAGAATCCAGACATCGACACATCTGCGTATGGTCAACTGATATTTGACGACCTCTTCAACAAATGGTGCTGACAAAAATAGACTGCTACCTACAGAAAGCTGAAATAAGATCCAAATCTCACATCACACAGAAAAATGAAATCAATGTGGATCAGAGACCTCAGAGTAAAGCCTAAAACCATAAAGTTCATAAGAGATAAACTGAGATCAAGCATAGATGGCCTAATCTATGGTAAAAGAGACTGCTAAATACAGCCAGAAATGCACCATCTGGAGAGAATAATATTGATGAATGGGACCTTCTGAACATTAAAACCCTGTACACATCAAAATACTCTTTCAATAGAGTGAAAAGAAAACCTACTGACTTGGGAAAAATATGTGCCAATACCATTTCAGACAAGGGTCTCATATCAAAAGTTTATGGAATCCTAAGTGGCCTCTACAAGAAAAAGACTGATAAAACAATTACAAAATGGGCAAAAACCATGAAGACTTTTCACAGAGGAAGATGCTCAGATGCCCAACAGACACATGAAGAAATTCCCCAAATCCCTGGCAATTAAAGAGATGCAAATCAAAACCACAATGAGATACCATCTCATCCCAGCAGCAGTTGAAAAATTTAAAAAAGACAGCAAGTATTAAATGTTGGAGAGGATATGGTGTGACAGGAACGCTTATATACTTTTGGTGGGATATTAAAATTGTACAACCACTCTGGACGGCAGTTTGGTGTTTCCTTAAAGTGCTGAACATTGAAATTCAATATGAACCAGCTATTCCAATGCTTGGAATATACCCGAATAAAATTAGAATAGGGCACAGAGATTTGTACATCACTTTTCATAGCAATATTATTCACCATAGTAGTGTCCAAATAAAGTTGAAGGGATTGAGAAACTGTGATACATTCACATGATGGAATACTATGCAACATGCAGGAAAAATAATTTTTTTGAAAATCAGTACCTAACTTGGGAGGGTCTGCAGAGAATAATGCTAACTCATCTAACAGTTCAAAAAGGATAAATGCTGTATAAGTTCATTATTTTAGAAATAGATAATCAGTAAAATACTGAAAATACAAAGGGTAGGAGCAAAAGGGTGAGGAAGGCTAGGGGTATAATCACAGTGTTGCACACTTTGATGGGTAGAGGGAGGAGTTGGTAAAGGAAATGGGAAAGATCTGGTGTGGAAAACAATGTATACAAACTTTGTAAGTAAATCAATATAAATTAAAAATTTTCTTTAAAACAAAACAAACAAAAAAACAAAAAAACCAAAACAAAACCCAAGACTTCTTAGGTTGGGTTGTATCATCACTGAAGAATTTTATCTTTGCATTTAAAAAAAATATTATTTTAGTGAAAATTGCAGAGCATATTCAGGATTTTTTCCTCAATCAATTATTTCTGCAAATTTTGTTCCATAACTTCAGTAACAATACGGCAGTTCTGATGGCTTAGTGACAAGGAGTTGTGATGCCAACCTAAAGGCAGTTCAAGGCCACTAACTCTTCCACAGAGAAAAACAGGCCATCTCCTTCCATGTTTCTACAACCTCTAAAAACCTACTCAAGAGTTAGCTATCTTTCTAATGCGAAACATATAC
>NW_006399869.1:8845695-8846694 GCF_000299155.1 Elephantulus edwardii
AACAGCATTTAGAGCTCTTGTACATAGGGTCACTATGAGTCTCAAACGACTCAATGGCATATAACAACAACAACAATAAAATAAAATTAGCTACAGTAACTAGGAAGATTCAGTATGAACCTTAGGAAACATTGGCTTTATATTAATGGAAGAGAAATAAAAATTAAGTAGAGTTAGAAAGTTGACCAAATTGAAGAAAGTACCGAATATCACTGAAATGCACTTGTAGAAACTGAACTATTATAGGCATTATTGCGTATATCTTTATTAAAATAAAAATAAAAAGCTATTAATAAATCACTAAATAATCATAATTTTATTTTTTAAGGATTAGAATATTGCTAATTCCATACATGCATATCAGTCATCAATTTCTATAGAAAAAAAAAACACCCTGCTGCATAAAAAAGTATAAAGTGAAAAGCCTAAACATTTGAGTTAGAAAGGGAAACTGAAGTGCATTCCTACTTTTTTGACAGGAATTAAGGAAGAATAAAAGTTGGAATATCTTTTAATATCTAGAAGGATAAATTGGTTTTACGTGATTTGTGTGAGAAGGAAATTATTTAAAAAGTTGACATTTAACTCATGTTCTGATTGTTCTTGTCAGACATTACTCTGACTCAAATTAATCTCATGTTCAACAGAATGAAGGCTTCCCTACCAAATCTTGGCCATCCATACATACTGTCCATACAGTGTTTGAGATCACTGCTACACTCATTGCATCCGCCTACCTCATGGACCATCTTCCTCTCTATGGCTAACCTTTTACTTTTCCAATGATATTTTCCCTCTCCAGGGACTAGTTCCTCCTGAAAATATTCCACAAGAGATTGTTCACAGCTTCAGTTTGCTCGGCTCCATGGTCAACACTCTTGGCACCAGTAGCCAGGAAATCAAAAAATGTATTGCAATGGGAAAGTCTGCGGTTAGGGACCTCTCTAAAGTACTCAAGAGCAACGGTGTCTCTCTGGAGACTAAGGTGCGCCTGATACA
>NW_006399869.1:8857711-8862708 GCF_000299155.1 Elephantulus edwardii
ATTATGCTGAATGAATTAACTGAGTCCCACAAGCATAAATATTGTATAAAACCACTATTGTAGAATGAGTATAAGGATTCAAGAGAGGTGGGAGAGATTCGAAGTAGAGTGATGAGGATGTCTTGGAGAGGTAGGGGTTAATCATGGGTTGTACAATTTGTGCGTGGAGGGATAAGGAAAACTGAAAGAATTTGTTCTTGAAAACAATGCATTTCAATTTTGTAAATAAACTAGTAAAAAATTAAAAAAAGTATACTAAACCTGGCCTAGTTGGTAGCTCATGATAGAGGGAGAAGAGATTGAAATTGTTGACAGACTCATCTCGCTTAGTTTCGCAGTCAACTCTCTCAGCATCAACAGTCAGGAAATCAAAAGACAAATTGCATTTGCAAGGTCGGCTGTTAGTGACCGCTCTAGAGTTTTGAAGAGCAATGATGTCAGTCTAGAGACTAAGGTGCACCTGGTCCAGGCCATTGTCTTTATATTATTTACTATGTATCCGAGAGCTTGACAATAGCTAAGGATGATAGAAAAAGAACCAATATCTTTGAGTTGTGGTGCTGGATAAGAGTGTTGAACATACCATGGACTGTCAGGAGAACAGGTCTGGCCTTGAGAGGGTGAAACCAAGCTGCTCCCTGGAGGCAAGGATTTTGAGGCTCCATATTACATACTTTAAGCATGTGGTCAGGAGGACATCATGCTTGAAAGGGAGGTGGGATAGCCAGGAGAGAAAGATTCAGGATGAGATGGATTGATTCAGTGACTGGAGAAATGTAATTAGTTCTGTTGGATATGGTGAGATTGGCTTAGGATAGGACAGGGTTCAGAGCAAAAGCTTAGGGTTCATAGGGTTGCTATGAGTCCCAGGCAACTTGATGGCACATAACAACAAGGACAACAATGACTTCATGATGTTGCCTATTGATCTAGAAGGGAGAATCTTTGCTATTGAGCTGCCATCATATTGAAGGCTACAGTCCTTGACCTTCTGCAGCAAGCGCTTCAGGTCCTCCTGAGTTTCAGCAAGCAGGGTTGTGTCATCTGCATAACACAGGTTGTTGATAGATCTTCCACCAATCCTGATGCAACACTTCTCCTCATAGAGCCCAGCCTCCTGAATAATCTGTTCTGCATACAGATTGAAAAGGTATGGAGACAGGACACATACCTGGCATACACCGTTCCCAATTTTGAATCATGCAGTGTTCCCTTTCTCTGTTTTGATGACTGACTCTCGGCCCAAGTGTAGGTTTCACATTAGGATGATCAAGTGTTCTGGGATTCCCATTCTTCTCAGAGTCAGACACAGTTTGTTATGATCCACATAGTCAAATGCCTTTGCATAATCAATGAAGCACAGATAGATATTCTTCTGGTATTCCCTGCTTTCAGCTAAGATCCATCTAACATTAGCTACAATATCCCATGTAGCTAAGGATAATAGACTGAATATAATGTGTCTGTCACAGAAAGGCAAATATTTTATGAGACCTCATTTGAAAACAAGCTAAAGGAAGGTTTACACACACAGGAAAACTTGCTAGTATGATTACCAGGGAGAAACAGAGGTAAAGGGGAGTTAACAATTGAGTAATACATAGTAAATACTTAGTAATATGCTTGAAATAAGAACTCTGGTGTTATAGACCAAAGGAAGTTGTACTAACCCAGAGGTAGCAACTCTCTGGTGATTCAAATCCACCAGCCACTCCACGGATAAAGATAAACTATTGCATTGGGAAAGTCAGCTGTCAAGGACCTCTCCAGAGCACTGAAAAGCAACAGCACCAAGCTAGAGACATGATCCGGACTATAGTCTTCACAATTGCATGCTATGCATTGGAGAGTTGGACAGTAACTAGGGGTGATAGAAAGAGAATTGATGACTTTGTAATATGGTGCTGAAGAAGAGTGTTGAATATACTATGGACTGCTAGGTAAAAAACAGGTTTGTCCTGAAGAGAGTGAAGCTGAGCTGCTTCTTGGATTCAAAGATTTTGAAGCTTAGTCTGACATACTTTGCGTATGTTGCAAGGAGGGACTGGTCTTGGAGAGGGCCATCATGTTTGGGAGAGTGAAGAGACGGCACAGGAGAGGAAGAACCTTTATGAGATGGATTGATTCTGTGATTGGGGTGGTGGGAGTAAATGTGTCTGAGATGGTGTGACTGGCACAGGATAGAGCAGGGCTTAGGGCTCTTGTACACAGAGGTTGTAAGGGGGGACTTAGAAGAGGAGATAATGTATACTGCGTTAAAACAGTTGAGGGAGAAAACTGTTTAATAGGGATATATGATTAGGTATTATTATCATAACATGAATCCAGAATGAAGGCTGCATAGTGGAGTGGACTTGGTTCGGAGGGATTGTGTAACAATGAAATAATTTTTCTGTTAATTTTCAAAGAGAATAATGAATTGTGAAAGGGGTGGGCAGGGAAAAATGTAGAAAAATGAATGACTGGACACCCTAAGTCTCTGTAATTTCATTAAAATTAATTTAAAAAAAAAAAGAAAAGAAAAAGCACAGCCAAAGTGCACCTTGGATGCAAAGATGGCAAAGTTTAGTTTTTCATACTTCGGATATGTAGCTAAATGAGGTTATTCCTTGAAAATAGACATTATGCTTGGAAAGATGGAGGGTCATTGAAAGAAAAGAAGACTCTCAATGAGATGAGTTGACCAGATAACTTCTTCCTTGGCTCTAGTTTGTCAGAGGTGATGAGGACGGCATAGGATATAACAGGGTTTAGTTAGCTATGCATATATTTGTTATGAGTCATAATCGTCTCAATGACATTTAACAACAACAACAACTTAGCCATTTTAGGAGAAAATAAAAGTCAACGATTAAGAAAATATTTTTAATAATTTATATACTTATCAACAGAATTGTTTTTAAAGATCTGTTTTATTGTTTCAAATCCTTTACAATTGCATTATTATTAATAAATCTAACAATTTGATGTGGGTATATCTGAATCCAAGCATCTGTTGATCTTTTTTTTTTATCTTTTCCTGAGCATACTCAATATTCCTAAAGAATTCTTCTAATTATTTCCCTCTGCAGCTGGAATGTGTCTCTAAGCATTCTCAGAGTCAATTTGTTAAAAAAGGTTGTTTTCCATTGTTCAGTGGGTCAATTTCTACTTAATCCTACTACTGTAAATGTAGCTTCCCACTTAACCTCACTGACATCAGCTGTAATTTTTTGTTTCAGAGACCAGAATCTATTTCAACTTCTCTAAAAAGTAAATCTCTGGTCTTCCGCTGCAACAGCGAAAATTTAAAGCACTCTGGCTGCATTAAACTGAGATTTCTTCAGCATCTAGCCTTGAACGTTTAAGAACTACCTACAAACAATATTACAGTTTTGGTGTCACTTAGATTCTTACCTTCATAGGTATGTAGGGATCAAATTTATACAGTTGGCTAAGCCATTTACCACTTACTTGTTGTTAGTGTCATTTACCTGGCTCCAGTTCATAGCAGTGTTATGTACAACAGAATGAGACATCTGAGCTACACCACCCTCATAATCTCTGCTGTATTCAAATCTATATAACTGCCTTTCAAATACTCTGGATATGTTTTTTCCATTTGACCAAGAATCTTTTGTTTGTTGTTATAGACTTTAGTATTTTTATTTCTTTAAGTGGAGATTTGAAATATATAAAAAATAAATATATGTTTTAATGAATAAGTTTTGTAGCCTCATGTCTCATTTTCCTTTTTATATTTAACACCTTCTTTTTTTAAAAAAAGTATCAGCTCTATAGTCTGAAAGTTATATGAATAGAAAGTTATGCTACTAAATCAAAGGTAGGTGATTTTAATATGTGGCCCTAAGGCCTGATTTTAATTGTTTTTGGTCAAACATTCTTCTAAGTAGATAGCACTGGTTTGTCCATTTGCTGTACAGAAGTAACTCACGGTTGCTGTGATGCTGAACACTGTGACACTGATTCATTAAATGTGATAATGGTTATCCATGGTGGACAGTGTGTGGTGGAGCTCCCCAATTAAAACAAGCTAGAAGCAGGAGTGGCATCCACTTCCAAAATAGCTTGCCTCTGGAAACTCTATGAATTTGGAGAAACGAAGAAATTTATATATGTGCTCAGGTCTTTCATTCACAGGGTCGCTATGAGTCATCTACGACTCAACAGCCCTTAAGAACAACAACAACAATATCATCAGATTTTAATACATCCATATAGTAAAGTTTGTTTTTTTGATTTTTTCAATTATGTTTTTAAATTGGTTTGCTTACAAAGTTCGTATACATTGTGTTTGACACTATTCTTCATTCACGTTGTATTTCATATAATCATAACCACCATGGGATTTTGCTCATCCTCACCCTGTCTTTTCACTCAGATAATTCCCCTTCAATTTCCACATTCTTCCACCCACCAAACTGTGCAACCTTGTGGTTTCAACCGTATCTACCCTCAGCTCTATGCTCTTACTCCTACTTATCTTGGTTCCCATACATATTTTAAAAATCATCCTTCTATTTTTGCAATAATGGTCTTATTCAGTGTATATCCTTATGAGCTTGAATTAGTTCCCTCAGCATAATGCTCTCCAGCCTTTCCGAAGTTAGGTAGTATTCTTCGCAATCATTGCTCTTAAGTGCTACATAATATTTAATTATGTGAATGTCCAACAATTTCTCAATCCATTTGGTTGTGTTTGGACATTTGGGCTGTTTGCATGTACCTGTGATGGTGAATAATGCTGCTATGAACATTGGAGTATAAATCTCTATTTGTGTCTCAGTTCTAATTTCCTTGGGGCTATTCCTAGCAGTGGAATAGCTGGGAGAGCAGAGTTTTTATGTTCAACTTTTTGAGGAAACAGCAAACTGCCTTCCTAAGTGATTGTTTTTGAAACATAAAACACGTTAAGTAAAGGGCAGCTCAGGAAGACAAAGCAAAGTATTGCAGTGAAATGGGCTGGAGTCTGAAAGTCAAAAGAGCCAAACTCACTT
>NW_006399869.1:8865368-8867508 GCF_000299155.1 Elephantulus edwardii
TTCTTTGGGAACATGGCCAAGAAGGACCAGGCATTGGAGAAGGACATCATTCTTAGAAGGGTGGAGGGACAGAGCAAAGGAAGATCTTTGATGAGATGAATTGCCACAGTAACTAGGGTAATGAGGGTAAGTGTGTCAGGGTCAGTGAGAATGGCTCAGTCCATGGTAACTTTTGGAGCTATTGTCCATAGGGTTGCCATGAGTCCCAGGCAGCTTGTTGGCACATAAAAACAACTTTTCCCTGCCCGAGTCTGAGAGGTACTACTCAAAATTGGTCTCTGCTAGAAATGTACCTGGGTCCTTCCTTGAGATTTGGTCTTTGCATTGTTTGTTCAATGTTTTATAGTACTCTATTGTATAAAGGTACCATAGATTCATTTGGTAATGTAAATTTGGGTTGTTTTCAAATCTTTGCTATTGTAAATAAAGCTACAATAAACATTCATGTGCAGTAGCTAGATATTAATGTCCCTACTGTTTAGGATATGAACATATTAGAATATTTTGATCAAATGATACTTCCTTTTCAAGTTTTCAAGAAAATTCCAGATAGCTTTCCATAGTGATTGAACCATTTTACAATCAATTTGAATTCCAATCTCATCAGACTAATATCAATATTTGTTCACTGTCTTATTGAACTTTGCTACTATTGCTAGGATAAGGTGCTATTTCATTGTTGATTTACCGCATGGTTTGAATCTACCAGCTGCTCTGTGAGAGGATAAGCTTCCTCCTCTCTTATGAGTCATTGTCTCTGAAAATTCATTGGAGGTTGGTTCCAACTAGACAGTACAGGATAGAAACAAAAACTAATAGTGGTCTTGAATTTTTTTTTATATTTTCTGTTTTTGTTATGTGCCACTGAGTCGCTTATGACTCATTGTAACCTTATGTAGAACAGCTCTCAACCCTGCCCTCTACTGAGCCAATATCACTGTATCTGACACAACTATCCCCATTGCCTCAGTTACTTTATCAATCCAACTTATCCAGGGTCTTCCTTTCCTGTTGCTGTCCCTCTACCTTTGCAAGCTTGTTAACCTTTTCCAAGGACTGATCCCTCCTGGCCATGTACTGAAACTATATGAAACAGAGCTTCAAAATCCTAGCCCCCAAGAAGAAACTTGGTTTTACCTTCTCCAAGACAGACCTATTTGTTTTCTTGGTCATTTATGACATATGTTTAAGATGCTTCTTCAGCACCACAATTCAAAGGCATCAGTTCTTCCTCTTCTGTCATCCTAGTCATTGTCTAGCTCTCTGATGACTGGCAAGTAGTTGTGAAGACCATGGCCTGGATCAGGTGCACTTTAATCTCTATACTGATATTGTTGTTTCACAGTACTCTGCAATTGTGACAGCAGAATTTCCTCTTTGAATGTTGCTTTGGTAAAGAGTCTGCCCATTTTGAAAATGAGTCACTTAATGCCAATAATATAATTTGATTGAAAAATATTTTTCTTTCATAAAGCTCAATCTTATGTTCACTCTTTTTATAAAATACTTTCATCTATTTACACTTGAAACTTTTATGTTACTTAAATCCTGAAGAGTCAAAAGATAATTTTTTGTTTGTTAGTTGGCTTCTCAGGGCGTTTTGGCAGCATAATTCACAGAGAATTGTCCTAAAGATTCAACTACAAGAAAAACATGCAGCTCCTCAGAATAAAGATTGCAATCTCCATCCTGTGACTTACAGCTTTGGAAACCAAATGTAAGGTCTAGTATAAATTGATTCCAACATGACAGCAATGAGTTCAATTTTTCTGTTTCAGCTCTCTTCCTTTGAATTCAGCCTTTAAACCATTTGAAACATTAAGTAAATAAGTGGAATGGTCAAAAATTGAGCAATTTGTCTACTAATCTTATCTATATTCCATTTTGTATTATTTATAAGGGGATATGCTATTTATGTTATTTCAATTGGGAATCAAATAAAAGTACCCTAGATATAAAGAACATGAAGTAGTCCTCAGAACAGAGCGAGGAAATGCTGCATGGTTCTGAATAAGAAAAAGGGCGCTTAAGCTCTATCAACAATCTGCGTTATGCGGATGGAACAACCCTGTTTGCTGAAACTGAGGAGGACCTCATGCACTTGCTGCAGAGGGTCAAGGACTGCAGCTTTCAGTATGGA
>NW_006399869.1:8868124-8878286 GCF_000299155.1 Elephantulus edwardii
GGTTTAAGGCTGTTGTACATAGGGTCACTATGAGTTGCAAATGATCGATGGCACATAACAACAACAACAACAAGAGACGTGTACTGTCTCCTTATCTCCTCAATCTATTTGTGGAACAGACCATTCAGGAGACTGAGCTTTAAGAGGAGTAATGTGGCATTAGGATTGGAGGAAAACACATCAACAACCTGTTATGCAGATAACACATCCTTACTTGCTGAAACTGAGGAGGAACTGAAGCACTTACTGTAGAAGATCAAGAACTGTAGTGTTCAAAATGGATTGAAGCTCAACATCACAAAGATTGTACAACCAAATGATTAATTTCCCCTGCTCCACACACCTTATTCTTCTGCTTCCACTCTCCCCTACCCCCCTTGGGTCCCTATATGCATTCTACAATAATGGCTTTATGCAATATTTGTCCTTGTAAGACTGAGTTAGTTCACTCATCATATAATTCTCTCCAGTCCCTCCTAAATTAGGTAATAATTTACAGAACCATTGCTCCTGTGTGCTGCATATTATTCCATTGTGTGAATGTACTATAATCTTTCAATCTATTCATTTGTCTTTGGACATCTGGGTTGTTTCCATGTTCTTGCGATGGTGAATAACACTGCTATGTACATTAATGTACAAGTCTCTGTGTCTCAGTTCTCATTTTCTCAGGCTATATTCCAAATACTGAAATAGCTGGGTCATATGGAATTTCTATATTCAGCTTTTTGAGAAAGTGCCAAACTGCCTTCCAGAATGGTTGTACCATTTTACAATCCCACATCTTGCCACATCCTCTCCAACATTTATTACTTGCTGCTCTGTCAAACTTTGTCACTATTACTGGCATGAGATGGTACCTCACACATGTGGTTTTGATTTGTATCTCTCTTATTATCAGTGATTTGGGGAAATTCTCCATGTGTTTGTTTGCAACATCTTCCTCTGAGGGATGGGGTGAGAGAAATTAGAAGAATCTCTTCTAGAAAACAATGTTTTCAAATTTTGTAAGTAAACTAGTATAATAATTAAAAAAAATGTATGTCAGAAGGGAAAAATGCTTTTATGAATAACATTATTTAATGCTTTGTCTTTGGAATAAAACATAAGCTGCTGTGGGGAGGGGGACCACAAAGATTCTCACCACTTAGCGAATTGGCAGCCCCATGATAGATGGAAAAGAAATTGATCAAAAATTGTTAACAATTATAGTTTGCTTACCTCCACAGAAACACACTTGACACCAACAGTTAGAAAATCAAAAGATGAATTGTGCTGGGGAAAATCTGTTGTCAGGAACTTCTCCAAAGTACTGAGAAGCAACGATGTCAGCTTAGAGACTAAGATGTGTCTAATCCAGGCCATGGTCTTCACAATTAATGACTAGGGATGACAGAAAAAAAAGTGATGCCATTGAGTTTTAGTGCTGGAGCAGAGTCTTAAGCATACCATGGCATACCATGGTCCACCATGTTCAGAAAGGTGGAGGCATAGAGCAAAAGAGGAAGAACCCAGATGAGATGGATTGATACAATAACTAGGGCAATGGGGTTAAGTGTGTCAAAGTCAGTGAAACTGGCTTAGGACAGGGCAGGCTTCAGAGCTGTTGGACATAGGGTCTCTATGAGTCATGGGCAAACAGACAATACATAATAACAACAACTGATATAGTTGAGGCTCTATTAAAAATAAACCTAAATTAATACAACTTAAAAAAATCAATATGTATTCTAGACAGTTAACATAAATGTTTTAATATAATTTAAACAAACTTGACCACATCAGAACAAAATAAAGATAAATCTATAAAAACTAGCTGTATCTATCTCTGAAGTTTCATGCAACTATGATCAAATCATAAAGAGGAACATTATGATGTGGATATAAAATTGCACATATTCTCAGATCATTTCACATGACATTGGCTTTCATTATTAATCAAAGATCTGAATCTTACTCTTCGGAAGATTTCTTTTTTTAAATGTTATATACAAAGTTTGATGAAATTGAAATTACTAAAAAGAAGCTCAAATACTTATGCCAACCAATTTCTTTATCTCTCTAAATGTATAATTTCCCTTCTTCCCTTTCCTCTTCGTCTTTCTTGCTTTCCTTCTTTCTACTTTGAATAATTAAGTGAAAAGGCCCTTAAAGGTCATTTAAATGGGTTTTTTTTTCTTTGTTTCTCTCCCATCCACAATATTTCCTGGGAGCAACAGAGGGAATTAACCACTCAAGCAAGATAGACAAACAGGGTTCTAGGCAGCTGCTTGGTGGGGTCACTGGGAGGAATTTGTTGCAGAGATATTATATTGTATAGATAAGTAAATGGAAGTCAAATTTATCATTGCCAGAAAAAGTAGCTGAAGATACTGAAAAGAGAAAAACATCTGAAACAGATGAGGGAGAGAACAGTTTAAAAGTGATATATGAGAGCATATTATGATTATCACAGGAATCCAAAATTAAGGTTGCATAGTGGAATGCATTTGGGGCTGGGTTGGGGAGGGGGTAGGTTCGGGACTGGGGGGATTGTATATCAACAGAGTTTATCTTTTGCTTTTCAAAGAGAGGAACAAACTGGGGAGAGGGGGTAAAGAAAAAAGTGCAACAATGAATGAATGAGAATCCAAAATCTCTGTAAATGTTCATTTAAATTAATAAAATAAAATTTAAAAAGGATAAAAACATCAAATCAATAGTGCAAATTTGGATTGAAACTGGGCCTAAGTGGTGTGATTTTAAGGTTTCAAGGAGAGAAAGACATAGAAACAGATGCAAGTGGGTCTATGTATACATGTATGGGAGTTTTGTTTTGTTTTGTTTTGTTTTGTTTTTATGTCACAAAAGGTGGCCTGATGACATTATGAATTAAGTACTGGCTGCTAATAAAAAATTAGCAATTTGAACCTACCTTCCTCTCACTAAAGATTGACAGCTTCAGAAACCCAACAGAATTGCCTCATGAATGGGGATCCACTCAATGGCAATGCATTGAAATGACGAAAGCATTCACTTTTTTCTAGTTTAGTTGATTGAGTGAATTTGGAAACTAACATGCAAATGCAATTAACACATATGTCACTAATATCATTTAGCTTGTAAGGAGAGGTGCTGCAAACCCAAAGGCCAAGCATCTCTAGTGTCTCAAATCTACTGATGGTTCTGAGGGAGAAACAGCGATCTCCTGTGATTTACCACCTTAAAAATCCACTGAAAGTTCATTTATGAGTCAGTTCAGACTCTACAACAGTGAGTTTTTGTTTCTTTTATTCTCTCCTAAAGGAAACAAAGGCAATTCTTACTCTGCCATCTTTAGTCATTGTCCAGGTTTCAGATGCATAACAAGCAATCGGAAAGAAAATGACCTGAATCTGATGCATCTTAGTCCTCAAACTAACACCATCCCTCTTCAATGAGTGAAGAATTATTGATGCCTTTGAGGTGTGGTGTTGGAGAGGGGTACTGAATACCCTATGGACTATCAAAAGAACAAAGAAATATGTCTTGCACAAAGTGCTGCCGGAGTGCTTCTTGGAGACAAAATTGTTGAGGCTTCGTATCACATACTTAGGACATGTTGTTAGGAAAGGTTATTCCTTGAAGAGAGACATCATGCTTGTAAGCGTAGAGGGTCAAGAAGGAGAGGAAGACCCTCAGCCAGGTAGTTTGACATGGTGGCTGCAGCAATGGGCTCTAGTGTGTCAGAAAGTGTGAGGATGGTACAGAATAAGACAGGGTTCAGATCTGTTGTTCGTAGATAGGGTTACTCTGGGTCATTCTCAATTTTATGGCACCTAACAACAACAACAACAACAAAAGCTTCTTAGAGAAATGAGTAAGGACAAATTGAAGCATGGAAAGTACAAATCAACTGATGAAGTTTATTGGTATGCTCAAAACTGAAAAGGTGCTCAAAGAATTATTGGGATAGTCATCAGTGCTTGTTTGAGTGCACGTGCACATCCACACACGCACACATACACAAACATCTTAGAAAGATTTGACTAACTAAACATATGATAGCATGAACATAAAAAAAACAATTGTAGGGTCAGTTAACATTTTATTACAAGGAAGAATAGAATTATTAAAAGAAAAAGACATAACTGGAAAATATAATGAGAACTGTTTCAGGCTGGTATCTTCAATGAATACTAAACTGTAGTTGAAAGGTTGATGATGACGGGGAATTTTACATAATCTCCAAATATCTCTCATGAAACACATTACCTATTCATTATAAAGCTATAGTAGTAATTATATCACCTTTATCAAGCTGTTGTTGTTATGTGCCATCTAGTTGCCTACAACACATAGCAACCTTATTTACAACAGCCCTAAACCAAGCTCTATGTTGTATCAATCCTATTGTCTCTGACACACCTACCCAATTACTCCAGTCACTGAACCAAGCTATCTGATTGAGGGACTTCCTCTCTTGTGCTATCACTCCACCCTCCCAAGCATGACATCCCTCTCCCAGGACTGGTCTCTCCTTGCAAAATGTCCAAAGTATGTTAGATGAAGCTTCAGAAAACTTGCCTCCAAGAAGGAGCCTGGTTTCACCCTCTCTAGGCTCAACCTGTTTGTTCTCCTGGCAGTCCATGGTATATTCAATACACTTCTCCAGCTGTACAGGTCAAAGACGTCAATTCTATTATCCCTGATGTACAGTAAGAAATTACAAAGACCACATTAGTCTACAGACAGAAAGTGTTGCTCTTCAGTACTTTGGAGAGGTCTCTGACAGCGGACTTTCCCAATGCAATTTGTCTTCTAATTTGCTGGTTACTGGTACCAATAGTGTTAATTGTGGAGCTAAGCAAGCTGAAGCTCTTAACAGTCTCAATCTCCTCATCATCTATCATGATGCTGCCAATTATCCCAGTTGTGAGCTTATTTGTTTTCCTGATATTGACCTTTAATCCATATTAAAGGCTTCAGTCCTTCACCTTCTGTAGTAAGTGCTTCAGGTCATCCTCAGTTTCAGCAAGAAGGGTTGTATCTTCTGCCTAACACAGACTATTGATGAGTCATCCTCCAAGCCTGATGCCAAGCCTGATTTCTCCTCATAGAGCCCAGCCTCCCAGATAATCTGTTCTCCATATAGATTGAGAAGGTATGGAGGTAGGATGCATCCCATGTGTATACCTTTTCTAATTTTGAACCATGCAGTGTTTCTTTGCTCTGTTCTGACAACTGCTTCCTGGGCCAAGTATAGGTTTCACGTAAACAAACACATGATTAAGTGATCTAGGACTCCCATTTTTCTCGAGTTAGCCACAGTTTGTTGTGGTCCACACAGTCAAATGCCTTTGCATAGTCAATAAAACAAAGACATTTCTCTGGTATACCCTGCTTTCAGCCAAGATCCATCTACAATTACCTATAATATCCCTAGTACCTCAACCTCTTCTAAACTCAGCCTGTACTTCTGGTAGTTCTCTGTTGATGTGCTGTTCCAGTCATGTTTTGTTTTGTTTTGTTTTTTATAATTTTCAACAGAATCTTGCTTGTATGTGATATCAGTGACATTGTTCAGTAATTTCTGCAGTGTGTCATGTCACCTTTTTTTGGAATGGGAATAAATATAGATCTCTTCCAGTCTGTTAGCAAAATAGTTGTCCTTCATATTTCTTGGCACAACTTGGTGAGCACATCCAGGGCAGCATCTGTTTCTTGAAATATATCAATTGGTATACCATTAATTTCTAGGGCCTTGTATTTTATCAATTTTTTCAGAATACCTTGAACTTCCTCCTTCATCACCACTCTTGCTCATATGTTGTTTCATGAAATTCTTATGTGTCTACCAAATCCTTTTGGAACAATGACTCTATATGCTCTTTCCATCTTTGATCAAGCATGCTGTCAAGATGCATTAATATTAATTGGTGACTGGAATGCAAAAGTTGCAAACAGAAGAGAAAGATCAGTAGGTGGAAAACATGGACTTGGTGACAAAAACGAAGCAGGAGATAGAATAATAGAATTTTGCACAATCAATGGTTTATTAATTGCAAATATGTTTTATAAGAAACGTAAATGCAGGCCTACACATGGATTTCACCTGATGGTATGCAAAGAAATCAGATCTACAACAACTGTGGAAAGAACTGTTGGAGAAGTTCAATGTCAGCTGTAAAAACTAGGCCAGGAGCTGACTGTGGAGCAGACCACCAACTACTCAAATGCAAATTCGAACTGAAGCCAAGGAAAATGAAATCAAATCCACAGGAACCAAAATATGACCTTGACTCTATCATCCTGGAATTTCAAAACCATCTCAGGAGCAAGTTTGAGACCTTGAACACTAATGACCAAAGACCAGATGAACTGTGGGAGGATATAAAAATATATCATCCAGGAAGAATACAGGGGCTCAGTACAAATACATAGGAGGAAGAAAAGACCAAGATGGATGTCAGAAAAAACTCTGAATATTGCACTAGAGTGATGAAAGCCAAGCAAAGTGAAGGAATCAAGACTTTAAGGAGCTTAACAGAAGGTTTCAAAGGGACCTGCATGAAGACAAAGTATTATAATGAAACGTGTAAAAAGCTGGAGTCAGAAAATCAAAGGGGCCTAACTGGCTCAGCATTTCTTAAGCTCAAGGAACTGAAGAACAAATTCAAGCCTCATGTTACAATACTTAAAAACGCTTTATTAAGCATAAAGTGAAAATTACCAGTAGTAAGAATGCCAACATTAGGCATCAATGCAGCCGCCCTCTCAGCTCTTGTGTAGCCTGACTGGAATCTCTCCTGACTGCAGCCCACTTCTTTGAAAGTTTGTAATTTTTCTGGTGGTGCTGTAGCACATCACAGCCAGAAACCAGCTTCTCCCTGATGGCTGAGCTATCTTGATATTCTGTGCATGCCCTTCATAAGACCCAGACAGCACTTCCATCACATAGATCAATAGTGACTTATTTTACAAAACAGTCTATGAGAATGAGCACGTAAAATGTGGATGAAGGAATGTGTGAGACATAATGTACATGAAAAAAAAACACAATGCATATGGATTTTGTATGCAACCTAATATAAATTTTCCAAAAACTTAAAAAGTATGAAAATATTGCTACTTCTTATGGTGCAAATGTTCACAGGTCCAGTCCACCCAGTGGTGCCATGGTGCCTGGTGTAGTGATTGATTTTTGAAAAATCAGCAATTTAAATCCTAATTGGGCAGAGTTCTACTTTGATATCCATGAGATTACTATGACTCAGAAGTGATTTTGTGGGGAAACGTGATGTCACTTATAGGACAAAATGTATTTAGAAAAACACAGCATATTTCTGTGATATTAGGTGGTATTTCTGCCAAATATATAGTTACATAAGTATTTAGAGAAGATATAGTTTAAAAATGTAATTAAATGTCATCAATTATGGAATCTAATTTAGTTTTACTCACCTTTCTTAAAATTCTTGTAAATATTCCATAAGTTTGAAATTATTTAAAAATAAAAATTGAAACTATTTAGCTAAAAGTTCTCCATTAGAAAATTGCATCATAATTTTACATTAAAGGAAATTCGTTAATGATGTTTCAAAGGAGGAAGACTAATTAGGCTTCTGTAAAGATTTAGAGCTTTGAAATGCTGAAAGCCTATTCTACTCTGACAGAAGGGGTTGCAATGAGTCAGTGTTGACTCACTGGAAATGTATTTGGTATTTGGTTGACTAATGATTGCTGTTTGTAAAGATTGCACTTAATGAGAACCTTATAAATTTTGGTTATTATTTTAATTTTCTTTAAAAAAAAAAGTAGTCACATTAAAAAAAGCTATGCTATAAATGGGAACTTGAGTGAAGTTATGGCCTAATAGAGAAAATTAGTAAAATTCTAACTGTTAGCATGCCTACTTGGAGTGGCATCTGTGTCTGTCTTCACAGCCATAATATTCCCTGCCTTAATACTGATGATAAATGTGATTGCCTTGAAACACATCATTTTACATTTAGGTTCTCCTCAGAAATAAGTTCAAATACATGTGAAAATATGGATAGACATAATATGTTTAATAGTCATGCCAACTATTTGAGAAATAAAACTAAACAAAGTGTTCACACACCCCTGCCCTCTAATGATGCATAATAAATAAAGAAGCTGGAGTATTGCTCGAGATAGTTGTGTTTTCTTTCCTTTTGATTTTTTTTATACCTTAAAAAACAGTAATCAAATGTTCTTGTTATATTCTTAGGTGCTTTTGAATCAAGTATGACTCATAGTGAAACAATGAACAACATATCTGAAACCTGTCCAAACTTACACCATCAATATTATGCCCAACATGCTTGAGCTCATTACCACAGTCACTGCATCAATCCTTCTCCTTGAAGGTCTTCATCTCTTTCACTGACCCTCCCTCCACCTATCCAAGTCAATATCTCTTTAAAAGTAATAGACTCTCCTAGCAACATGTCTTAAGTAGGTGAGATGAAGCTTAATCATCCTTGTCTCTGATGAACACTTTGATTGTACTTTCTCCAAGAAATATCTGTTTACTTTTTTGGCATTCCATAGCATATCTAATATGCTTTTCCAATACAATACAAAGGCATCAATTCTTTAAATTGACATCATTGCTCTTCAAGACTTTGGAAAGGTCCGTGAAAGCATACTTTCCCAAGGCTACGTCTCCTAACCTCCTGACTGCTGGTCACAAAGGTGTTGACTGTGAATCCAAGTAAGATGACATTATTGACAACTTCAATCTTTTCTCCATCTACTATGATTTTGCCTCTTGTCCCAGTGGTAGGTATTTTTTGGATTTTTTATGGTAAAATTTTTTATCGTAAAATCTGTACCAAAGGCAGTAGTCCTACATCTTCTGCACAAAGTACCTTATGTCCTTTTCCCTTTCAGCAAGCAAGATTGGTCCTTTTCCCTTTCAGCAAGCAAGATTGCATAATGCAGGCTGTTGATGAATCTTCTTCCAATCAATATCACATTCCTCTTCACAAAGTCCAGCCTCTCAAATGATTTGTTTGGCATACAGATTTAATAGATTTGGGGAAAGGATATAGCCCTGATTCACACTTTTCTTTATTTATAACTATACAATATTCTCTTGTTCTGTTTGGAGAATAGCTTCTTTATTTAGATATAGGTTTCTTATAAGCATGATTAAATGTTCTCAAAGTTAATCATAGTTTGTTATGATCCGTTCGTTCAAATTTCTTTGTACGGTTAATTAAACACATATAGACGCTCTTCTGGTGTTCTGTTCTTTCAACCACAATCCATTTGACATTAGCAATTACATCCACGACTCCTTCTAAGCCCAGGTTGAGCTTTAGATGATTCTCTGTCCATTTACTGTTCTAGAACTTTTTGGATGATCTTTAACAATATTTTGCTTGAATATATGATATTACTAATATTTTTCTATTATTTCCAAAATCTATTAGATCACCTTTCTTGAGAATGGTAACAAATAATGGATCTCTTCCAGTTAAGTTCTAGATAGCTGTCATCCAAATTTCCTGGCACAGCATGACGGGCATGTTGAGGGCTGCATCTATTGAAATGTGTCATTTGGTACTCAATAATATCCTGGTACCTTTATTTTATTTTTTTTTTACATTCCTTCAATGTAGCTTGACCTTCTTCTCTCATCACTATTGGCTCTTTGTCATAAGCTGCTTCTTGAAATCATTAAAGATTGTACCCATAGTATTTCTAGTATTGCTACTGGAAGCTTGAATTAGTTTTTAAATTCTTTCAGCTTGATAAATGTCAAATGAGTTCTTCCTTGTTTATTTCCTGACTCTTGTAGTAAGAAAGCACACAGTCCTGTTTTACAACTGTGGCCCTATGCAATATTTATCCTTTTGAGACTGAGATATTTCACTCAGCATAATGTCCTCCAGGGTCATCCATTTTGCATATTATATCATGAGTTCTTTGTTTTTCATTGCTGAATAGTATTCCATTGTGTGAATAGAAATCAGGGTTGAGAGAAGACAGAAAAGGAGGGGAGGAATGATGTATATTGGATTGAAACAGATGAGGGAGAGATCTGTTTAAAAGAGATATATGAGTGGGTATTCTTGTCATTACAGAAGTCCAGAGTGAAGGTTGCGCAGTGGAGTGAACTTGAGGGAAGGGATTGCATAACAATGAAAGAGTTTTTCTTTTTCTTTTCAAG
>NW_006399869.1:8882256-8882861 GCF_000299155.1 Elephantulus edwardii
AATTGCATTGGGAAATTCTGCTGTCAGAATCTTCTCCAAAGACCTAAAGAGCAACATTATCAGTCTGGAGACTTAAGTGTGCCTGATGCAGGCCATGGTCTTCACAATTACTTGCTATGCATCAGAAAGCTGGGCAATGACTACTGATGATTGATGTTCTAGCCTTTGAGCTGCAGTGCTTGATAGGAGTATTGAATATACAATGGACTGCTAGAACAAACAGGTTTGTTCTAGAGAGGGTGAGACCAGGCTTCTCCATGAAGGCAAGGATTCTGAAGCTTCATCTGACATCCTTTGTAAATTTTCCAAAAAGGGAACAATCCCTGGAGAGTGATGTCATGCTTAGCAGGGTGGAGGGACAGTGCAAAAGATGAAGATCCTCAATGAGATGGATTAATTCAGTCACTGGGGTAATGGTAGTAAGTGTGTCAAAGACAGTAAGATTGGCATAGGATAGAGCAGGGTTTAGGGCTGCTGTATATAGGGTTGCTATGATTTGCAGGTGAATCAATAGTATATAACAAGAATAGAAACTCACAGATTGTATAGGTATGGTGAAAGGATACAACCTAGACACAAGTCTTTCTTAATTTTAAAACTTTCAG
>NW_006399869.1:8884021-8885147 GCF_000299155.1 Elephantulus edwardii
TGGGGGGAGAGGTGTGTGTCTTCTTTGTTTTCTCTGATCCTCTACCTTTTCAAACATAATGTCCCTTTCCAAGGAATACTTCTCCTAGTAACATATTCAAAGTATGAGAGAGGAAGCTTTGCCATCTGAAAATCACTCCCTTAACTCAGAGAACTGACAGATATGTGTCAAATGCTAGAAACAATCATGCATACAAATGTCATGGACAGACATAGAATAGCCCTCTTTGAACCTGCCTGAGGCTTTTGGCAATGGCCTTCCAGGTAAAGACTAAAAGTAATAAAATAGTCAATTGTGTATATGTATAATATGAGATCATTATAATGTGTAATTATTTCCTCATGTAATACATGTTTTATTTTCTAATAAAATACCATTCAGCTGATAAGTTTGAGTTCCTATGGTTCATTACACCAGCAATTTTAACATTTATTCACATTGCATGAATTAACTGTACATTAATTGTAATTATAACAAAAAATAAGGTATGTGTGTCTTGGTATATACAAAGTCATGTTTACTGTGTCAAGTACTAGCACATTTAATAAATCACAATTCATCTTTTTCAAGTATTCATTAGATTGTAATAGCGGTAGATGAAAATGTGTGTGTGTGTGTGTGTGTGTGTGTGTGTGTGTGTGTAAATAGATAAACTCTTTTACAGAGGGTTGCTATGAGTTGCTAGTGACTCCATTGCACATAGCAACAATAGCATAATCATGAACCTTTAATTATTTTATTCATCTGGACCTAGGAGTTTGCAGTTTATATAAGGTATTGTTGAGGAACTGTACATTATGCATGACAAACAAATTTCTGCAAGTAGAAGCAAAAATAAATAAATAAATAAATTTTAAAAAAATCTGCTAGTTAGTCAAATAAATATGGCTGCTTATTCCTAGAGGAATTATTATACTTAAGTCAGTGTTTCTTGTCAGAACTGTCCCGGTCATCATGTATTTCAATAAAGGGAAATGGTGCCCTATTTCTTCCTGCTCTAAGATAATACATATCTCATACACTTTTCTCTTAAACAGAAATGTAACTACTCTGTGGACTTTTTTTAGTACACTGAACAGAATACATTACAATACTGAAGAGTAGAAAGAAGTCTCACAGAACAGAA
>NW_006399869.1:8886792-8902374 GCF_000299155.1 Elephantulus edwardii
CAAGTGATTGCAAAGACCATGGCCTGGATCAGGAGCATCTTAGTCTTCAGACTGACATCATTACTCTTTATTACTCTGTAGATTATATATCCAAGTAAAAAGAAATCCTTGATACTTCCTAGCTTTTCTGTGTTTATTGTGTTGCTATTATTGGCCCATTTGTGAGGATTTTTTCCTTTATTAGAGATATATTGTATAATGCATATGGAAATATATATAGCCTTTCATTGTTAAAATCAATACTATGATCCACACTCCTGAAGAATTTCTGCAGTTTATTACATAAAGATTGAATCAGAACAGAAAACAATGTATCATCCATACAGTGAATAATTAAAAATTGAGAAAATAATTTTCTTAAAATTTCTAATACTTTGTTTTACAAAGTATTGGCACATAGTAGTAGGTAGTTATGCTACCAAGCCAAAGGTCAGTGATTTTAATCTGTGGCCCTCAGGCCTGGTTTTAATTGTTTTTTATCAGACATTCTTCTAAGTGGTATAGCACAGGTCTGTCCTTTTGCTGTATAGATAACTCATGTTTGCTATGATGTTAAACACTGTGGCACTGATGTGCCAAATGCAATAATGGTTACCTTTTGTGAACAATGTTTGGTGGAGCTCCCCTATTAAAACAAGCTTGGAAGCAGGAGTGGCATCCACTTCTGAAATAGCTTGCCTCTGCAAACTCTATGGACTTGGGGAAACGATGAAAGTTATATAAGAGTTCAGGTCTTTCATTCATAGGGTCCTATGAGTAATCTACGACTCAATGGCACTTAACAACAACATGATCCTCACAGTTGAGGTCTTTTTACATAGTCAATAAAGCACAAGTAAACTTTTTATTTTGTATTTGCTTTCAGCTAAGACACATCAGACATCAGGGATGCTATCCCTTATTCTATGACCTCTATAGAATCCAGCTTCAATTTCTAACGATTCCCTCCTAATGTTTTACTTTAGCTGGTTTTTAATATCTTCAGCAAGATTTTTTGCTTATGTATGGTATTAATGATAATGTTGCTTAATAATAATTTAATAAAGCAAGCATTATATTGACACACACACATCCTATAGTCACAGATATTTCTCTTCAGGTCAGTTGGTCAGTTCTTCCAAATTTCTCAGCGTGGACAAGTCAGTCTATGCATGGCTGTATTGTATTGTGAAATATCTCAGTTGGGATTCCGTTACATCGTAGAGACTTGCCAGTACCTTCAGTGCAGCTGGGACTTCTTTCAGTAATATTGATTCTTGATCTTGTGCTACCTCCTAAAATGTTTGCGTGTCAACCAATGACCCAGGAGCAAAGAAGCTCCGCTGCAATCCCAAGAGTACACAATTTGAGGCCACCAGCTACTCTGTGGGAGAAGGATGGGCAGTCTACTCCTGTGCAATTAACGGTCTCTGAAAACCTATCAGAGGGTCAGCTATGTGTTGACTTCGACTCTATGGTACAAACAACAACATTGGTATTTTAATTTTTTTTAAGGTTCATGTACAGTGATAATAAAATTTAGCCAACTATGCTTTCTTGAACACTGCTAGTTGAAGTTTAACATATCTTTCTAGAGAGTACTGTGACCTAAAAAATATGTATATCCTCAGAGCAGGAATTTAACTTAAAATTCTGTATTCATGTTTGAATTTAGGAATTCATGTAACGAAAATAGTTTCGCACATAAACACACAAAAGAAAACATCATCTAAGCATTGTTTACAGTAGTTACAATTTAGAAATCAATAAGGTTCTAAAATAGGTATTTGGTAAAACTGATGTGGTATATATATAGTTATATATATTTATATAGTTATTGTTGTTGTTACGTGCTGTCAATTCTCCTCCAACTCATAGTGACTATATGTACACTAGCCCTAAACCCTGATCTATCCTGTGCCAATCTCACTGTCTCTGACACCTACCTCCACTACCCCAGTGACTGAATCAATGCACCTCATAGAGAGTCTTCCTCTCCTTTGCTGTCCCTCCACCCTCCCAAGCATGACATCTCTCTCCAAGAAGTGGTTCCTCCTTGCAACATGTCCAAAGTATGTCAGACGAAGCTTCAGAATCCTTGCCTCCAAGGAACAGCCCGGTTTAACTCCCTCTAGGACGAACCTGTTCATATTCTTAGCAGTCCATGGTATATTCAATATTCTTCTCCAGCACCACAGCTCAAAGGCATCAATTCTTCTTCTATCCTCCCTAGTCATTGTCCAGCTCTCTGATGCATAGCAAGTGATATTTATATAGTAGCATTATATGTTACTAAGTTGAACAAAGTACTAACATTGCAAAAGGTTTTCAATATATTATGGTAGAAAAAAATAGTCATTGTTGTTAGATACTCTTGAGTCAAATCTAATCCATACAGACCCTATTTGACAAAATCTTACTGCCCTATAAGTATTCCTGGAAAGTAATAATGAAAACAGAATTCCAGATGTATTCTCCCTCTAAGAGGTGCTTATAAATTGGAACGCTGACCTGTAGGTTAGCTGCACAACATGTAACCATTGCAGTATCAATGATTCTAAAGGCTAATTATCCATTGACATTGATTGTTTTTTTTTTCACCCAAAGTGAAAGTTGGCCCTAATTAATAATAAACTCATGTACAAAATAAAATCCTGCTCCATCCTGTGTCATCCTCATAATAGATGGTGTGTTTAAACCTATTGTTGCAGTTATCATATCAATCTATATTTTAGGTCTCTTTATCTTTCCTTGATCTTCCATTTTTCAAAGCTTTATATTCTGTTCCAGAGATTGACCTCTCCTGACAATATGCCCAAAGTATAATAAACAAAGTCTCATCATCCTCACCTCCTAGGAACACTGACTGCATGTCCTCCAGATTTGTTCATTCTTTTGACAATCCATGGTATTAAGTAAAAGGCATCAAGTTTTCTATGATCTTTCATTGTCCAACTTTTACAAACATCTGACTCAAATTGTTATTGTTATTGTTGTTGTTGTTGTTGTGTGCCGTCGAGTTGCCTATGACCCTATGGACAACGGCTCTGAGGCTTGCCCTGCTCTGAGCCAGTCTCACTGACTCCAATACCACCCCCATTACTCCAGTAACTGTATCAATCTCACGTGGGGTCTTCCTCTCCTATACTGTCCTTCCAAACATGATATTCTTCTCCAAGGACTGACTATGTGCCCAAAGTATGTGAGAAAGAGCTTCAAAATCCTAGCTTCCAAGGAGAATCTTGATTTCATTCTAAGATTTTTTTTTCTTGGCAGACCATGGCACATTCAAAACTCTTCTCTAGAACAACTCTAATGTATCAATTATTTTCCTTTTGTCCTTAGTCATTGTCTAATTTTCTCATGGATAGCAAGTAATTGTGAAGATCATTGCCTGCATCAGATGCACCTTAGTCTCTAGACTGACATCTCTGCTTCTTGTTCCTCTGGAGAGGTCCCTGACAGAAGATTTTTTCAGTGCAATTTGTCTTTTTATTTCTTGACTGCTGGTGCCGACAGTTTTGACTGTGGAGCCGAGCAAGGCGTAGGCATCTAAAATCCGTATGTGCCTCACAATACTTAATACAATTTCAGAAGAATTCCCTGAGTTAGGGAATTATGAGTTGTTAATATTTATTTTGTACTTTTTTTCCTCTTTGAATTTTCTGCTGTTACTTTCTCTTCCCATTATTTTTTGTTAATAAAATGTGTGTGTGTGTGTGTGTGTATATACATATATATATACACACACATACATATATATATATATATATATTTAACATTTTCTTTCTTTTAGCCCAACTATCTTCATTTCTCAGAAGCCTTGTCATAGGCTGAAAGGAAACGGAGTTTATATTTATTCTTAGAAGTTAAATTGACTCATTTTAATTCCTATATTTCTATCAGTTTGCCTTGAATGCCAACAAAGATTAATGGGTGATTCTCTATCTATGGTTTCCCAGACCAGCCTCATTTTACACGCAAAGAGCTATGAGACACATCCTTCCATTTTATGTCTCCTGATCCACCAAGAAAACATTCGACTTTAAAAAAACCAAAACATCCTTCTGATTGTAAATTCATTCACTAATATGTTCCCTCAAAAATATTTGACTGGCAATTAGCTTTTTCTTCTTACTTACCAGTTTCTATTTGAGCTTAGATTCAAATAAAAATCTTTGATTAAACTGACCCTATTAATCTCTTATTCAAATATGTGAATGTAGGATGAACACAATAATCTGTTTGATTTTAAATTATTAGCTCAGCATCTAAAACTCCATTTTACATGATTATCATATCTAAATGTTGAAGACATTATTATTCCTTGAAAGTGTATGGTAATTTAGCAAGTTAAAATCTGGACAATAGTATCAGATCCAAATGAAACTGCACTTCTCCCATAAATATAATTTGGAATCCTGATTCTCCTGCTCATTTAATAAGAAATTATTAAATAGTTTCTCAGTACATGGCATGATAATTCTCTGCTAGGGATTACAAGGAGATATTTAGAGAATTTCAATGTTTCCTTCTTTGCTGGTTAAATTTAGGATGAAAGCCAAAACAAATAGTTCCTAAAACAAAGTGAAATAAAGCTTTTAATGATAATTTAATCATACTCAATTTTATATGCTCTGCTAATTATTCAAGAATGATCATTCTTGTAGAGTCACACAGACCTTCAGGTCAATCCAAAACTAATCTTGTTTAGGGAACTGACAAAATGAAAACCAAATGGATTATTTTTCTTTGTTGTAGCGTCACCCAATCCACAAAATATGTAGCAATCCGCCATCGGATTTCATAAGCAGCAAGCTTTTAGTAGAAGAAACTGTCCCTCTTTCTTGCTAAGAGCACACAGGTGGATTTGAAGAGCTTAACTTCCTGGTGAATTAGGCAGCACACCTGCAGGATTTCCTGCTGTGTTACTAATGGCGAATACATTCACCCAATATATAAGCACACTTTCTTAACCCCCTAAAGCTACAAGCTATCTGTGATCTACAGTCTAAGCAGATGCTGTTAATAAGTAATTGAACAATGAATAAAAAAAGAGAGAAAGGAAGATTTATATAGATATCACTGGAACAGGCTTAGTACTGTTAGAGGAGAGTCTAAATTAACTGTGAGGTAACATTTGCATTATATCCGTTGTATTGCGAGAACATAATATAATGATCATGCTTCCATACATATCATTACCCTGATTTCACTTTGTCATAAAAGAAAGAATGTGTTGCACTTTTCTGTTACAGACAGAAGATAGAGTTAAAATAGAAGCGAAAGATTCACCTTAGGAACTTTTAAGGCGGGGATAGGGGATGGGGTAAAGAAAGAACCTTTTCCAGAAACAAGAGTTTGAAAAAAATCTTAAAAAAACCCCCAACATAACAAAACAAAAATCTCTGTGTAATAATGCGAAAGGTTTGAGATCCCCATCTAGTGGTCAGAGTAATACTAACTATCGTAATCATCTTGATGAACACTCTTAGACTCAAAATGTGCATGATTATAGCAATGGTAAAGTATTACAGCGTTTTTATATGGTAAGATACAAAACGGTACATTAGGCATAAGTAGAAAAGTACAAAAGAACTCATCTAGTTAGTACTTAAAATAAGATCCATTCCCAGAACTAAGCTCATTAGGGGTGGGGGAGTTATTTGCCTGTTTGTTGGGGGTATTTGTTTGTTAAGTTTCCTTTAGGCTTGGCCTTATATTTGAAAAGTATTTCTAATTCATACATAAACTTTAAATACCACCTGGTAAAATGCTTGTTACCAGAAAATGTCATATTTCACCAATTTCATAAGGTTTTGAAGAAACTTTATAACAGATACTGTTTTCATCAATGAACCTTGGTGTGGTTCAATGTGTCGGGAATTGCTCTGTTAACCTCAAGGTCACATCAGCACGTTCGAATCCACCAGCAGTAGTATGAGAGCAAGACGGGTAGTCTCTTCCTGTGTGATTTATAACCTCAGAAAATCTTCTGGAAGGACATTATGAATGGGTGTTGACTCAACGGCAATGAGTAGCAAGCACGTTTTAATCAACCTGAAATATTTACTGGCATAAATTTTAAAATTTTAAGCTGTGATTCAACTGACTAAGCATATCTCCAGGCTTAATTGATAGTCCATCCTCACCTCAGTCTTGATATATAAAGATTTCTATTTCTAACACAGTCACATTAAAAAGCCCCTAAAAATTCACCTCTGAAACCATTCCTTAAAATCTAATTATAGTGAGAAAAGGTTTCATAAAAAGCTTTTTGTTAATATGTGAAGAAAAACATTAGTGAATTATTAGCACATAAATTTACTTTAAGTTGGTACTTATGCAGCAATGTGAGCAGAAACATCTAGAGACTAAAAAGAAAATCATTGCAGAAGAACTGTGTGTCCTTCAGGAAGTTATCGGGTAAGGTGTCACTGATACAACGTCTCGTGGAAAGCAGAAGTAGTGTGCAACATACTAACCAGCTGGGAGGCTTCAGCTGCTCAGTGATGTTACACCTGGCCTCTTAAGCGGTTTCGCAGGCATCATCAATAAACCATAATCAGCATGTAATGATCCGACAAGATCACCAACAAGAAGAGCCTGGAAGTCATCCAGTCCATCAGCATTGACATGAGTTCACTGCAGTTTAGTCCTGAGCTGGACACATTTAGAAAATGGATGACAACAAAGAGAACAAAAAGCAACTGTCAGGTAGACGAAAGTGGAGAGAAACCAGCAGGCAGGGGAGAATAAAATTCTAAAATTGGGTTAAACCTGTTAAATCAGGGCACAAGGAGCCACTTGGATTACAGGTGTGAGGTAATTGATTTTTTCCCCCCTAATCCATGCAAAGCAGATATAAACCAATCTATACAGAAAGTCTTAAAATTCATACACCAACAATCATAGTCATTGGCAGAATTCAAATATACAACTAAAAATAACAGCTGAAATATTCATATGCTAGTTTGGAATGCAAGCATGCAAAGCACTCTCTAAATTTTTACTACTGATTTCCATTGTTAATATTGACGCTATGTTTCTTCCCAGATATGTCCAGGAGTTTTAATCAACCATGGATCTGAGGCTCTTGAATCTCTTGCTACCAAGGTACAAGTGCGAATGTATGAATAACAGAAAAGGCTGTACCAATTATGCTGAGAAGTGAAATTTCAAAGGTCAAATGCAGAACAAACTCAATTCTTTGCCCCACATGGTACCTTTGGGAGGTAATGTTCCTTACAGCTCTGTGAAAGTACCACTCATCACATTTCTAGTCTTTCTTGGACAATAAAAATTCTTTAGTCAATTTTAGTCACAAGAGAGTCATGATTCTCCAATTAATAGATCTGCCATTATTATAACTGAGAGGGTTTTTTTTTCACCCTACAGTAGTTAGTTTATAAATAACAGAACATTTGGCATTTCAACACTTGGCACATGTACAATTCAGTGACATTAATTATGTTCATTGTGTTGTGAAACGATCACTGCTCTCCATTGCCAAGTTTTTCTGTCTCCCTTAACAGAATCTCAGGGTCATAATCAAGAGTAAGAATTTTATTTAGGTAAAATGTCATTTCTTTCTTCAGCTTAGAAAGAGAATTGTGCACAGGCAACAACTAGGTTAGGAAGGGAATACAGCTAACTTTATGTTTTGTGCTTATCCAGTTTAAGTAGGCATTGAAAGAGATGAAGTCCAGACAGATCCCCCCAGTCCCTTGGCATTGACATACGACACAATGATTTCCATGGCTGTGCTGAATTTAAATATCCTTCTTTGAAAATACCACCTAAATTCAACGTAGGAAGGCATCTTCCACCTGCAGTTCCCTAAAAAGTAAGCAAATATCCTCTGTAACTGGCAGTTTATAATTCTATTACCTGACCTTAAACACCCTTAAACCTGCTGAACCACAGTGCACCTCTCAGGCTGATTGATAAGATTGCTGTAAGTAGGATTTTCATCCTGTTGAACCTCTGGGCTATGGAAAAATCAACATCCTTTAGTCCCAGAAACCCTAGGAGTGAGAGAAGATCAATCTCAAGACAGACACACATTTCACTCTTCTATCAAGAGCAGTTAATAATCCAAGTTCAGTCTTTGTACCCCAGATAACTCTGTTGCAAACATACAAAACTTCTTACATGTGTCTGCAAAAGCCTAATTAACTAGGCCCTAGGAAAGCCCTACCTTTCCTCTTACAAGATCAAATTTGATTGAGCCCATCTACAGTCTTTTCCAGACAGCTCTAGTGGCATACCCCATTATGAGTTCTGCTATTTTCCTTCTTTACTAATTTGAAATGTCCTGTGGTTTCTCAGAAGGATGATGTGTCATCTCCTCTCACTGCATTTTAAAACAGTGGAAACCCAAAAGAAACTTGATATGACTTGGAAGCTGCTAGATGGCAATGCATTACAGTTTGAGTATAACTTTCCCCAAAGGAAAACAAAAAAGAAAATTAACTTAAGTCAATTGTTGGCTTCTTCAGTCTCTTTTTCAGTTTGGTAGCTAAGAATCTCAAACTGTTCTTAGACATGCAAATCCTGCTAAAATGATTTAGCCCCTCATTTAGAAGGTGTGGGCTCTGGCACATGTGATCTTGAGGCCTATTTTGCTGTGGCTGTCCTGGAGAAAAAGATCTGAGCTCATACAGGTTTTTTAAAAGGTGGGGCAGGTGGAACTCTGGTGGCACAGTGTGAAGGGAGTTGTGCTGTTAACTCAAAGGGAGCACCTTTCTAGTGGTTCAAATCTACCAGTTGCTCTGTGGGAGAAAGATGGGTTATCTTCTTCCTTGTGTTTACAATGTCTGAAACTGATTAAAAGATTAGTTCATTTTATTTTATGAAAAGTCTGTCTTCACTTTTCTGCAATGTTGTTTTCCAACATTTTCTCTAAAAAATTTCTTTAACATTTTTCTTGCAAAATTCAATCAGAATATTGGCACAAGGTGTCTATGGTGTCATCTAAGTGGCATATATGATCCTTATTTCTCGTATTTCTTTAATTCCTTTAATTTGCATTTCTTTAATCTCTTCAATTTGACATTCAGTTCCTTTCTTACATTCATCATATTGACAGTGATCATGTCAAATTATATCACCTAGAATCACCTCATCTTGGAAATCTTACTTTATATCAGTCTTTAGCTTGCTACTCTACACTCTAATACTATTCTAGTCTCGTCTAAACTATACTACGCTAGCTAGACTAAAGTATACTGATTCTTTTATTAAACTCCTCCTCCAAGAATATACTTTTCTTCAAGTATCTTTTAGTTGCTTTCTCCTAGTTGTCAAACTTTATTTTCTATTCATTTTCTTCCCACTTAGACTAACTTTTCTCAGTCATCTTACTCTTACGTCACATTCAGCAAGTAAATCTCAGACCCTGAGCAAAACTGCCTTTCTTTTCACATGTCAGACTCCTTAAAATGTCTTTAAACTAAGAGAATTCAAGCTTCACGTAAATTAAATTTTACTCTTTTGTGTTCTACTAAACATTATCAAACCTGTGCTATTACACTTAAGCTCTAAAAACTAATCCCCTCTTCAATAATTAACCCATTATCATGTTTATTGTGACATTGGAAGTTGGGAAATTTTAGCACAGATTCTTTAAAAAAATAGCAAAAAATTAGTTTACGTATTGTTAAATTTGTTGTCAGGAGATGTCAGTCCTCATAACAGTACATCAGGCTTGCCTAAGTAGGTCAGTCTAAGAGAGGAAAACACTCAGTGAGATGTACTAACACAGTGACTGTAACAATGGGGTTTAGCATGGCAGAGATTGTGAGAATGGTACAGGATAGGGCCAGGTTTCAATTGGCTATTAATGAGGTTGCTATGAGTCAAAGTAGACTCAGCAACACCTAACAAGAGCAATTAAAAGTAATTACTCCAAACTACACTGATCAATTTCTGTGTCAGAGAGCTTTCTATGTATCACCTCATTTAAAAATGGCCGCTAAATTGAGGGAAGTGTCACTATTAATTTGTTAAACTGCTGAAGGTTGCACACCTTTCAAGTGGTAAAGTATAAATTCAAAACAAAAAATAAATAATGCTTTCAGTTATTACAATGTAATGCCCAGGAGATCTTTACTACCCTAGACTTTGATTCTTTTTTTTTTTTAATATAATAAAACCTTACAGAGACTTTGGATTTCTATTCATACATTGTTGCACTCTTTCCTCCCTACCCACCCAGTTCACTTTTCTCTTGGAAATAAAAAAAACAAAAAAGCTTTCATTGTTATACAATCCCTCCCAGACTACTTTACTATGCATCTCTTATTCTGGACACTAGTCGGGAAAATAATACATAATTATATATCCCTTTTAAACAGTTCTCTCCCTCATTTGTTCCAATTCAGTATACATTATTTATCCCCTCTTCTCTTAAGTTCCCCCAACTTTGATGTGAGTCCCATTTTATAACAGTAGCACTATGCAGAATTTATCATTTTGTGACTGAGATATTTAACACTCAGCATAATGTCTTCTACGGTCACCTATTTTATATAATATTTCATGAGTTTCTTGTTTTTCAATACAGTGTAGTATTCCATCGTGTGAATATAGCACAGCTTCTCTATTCATTAGTTTTTTGATGGGCACTTTGATTGTTTCCAACTCTTTGCTATTGTGAACAAACCAGCAATAAACATGGGTGTGCATATATCTCCTTAGGTGACAGTTACAGTTTCTTTGGGGTATATTCCCAGTAGTTGAATTGCTGGGTCAAATGGTATTTCTATTTGCAACTTTTTGAAAAAGCGCTGTATTGCCTTCCATATTGGTTGCACCATTTTACACTCCTACCAACAGTGAATTAGTGTTCCAATTTATCCACAACCTTGCCAGCATTTGCTGCTCTGTTGAATTTTCCTATTTTCATTGGGGTGAGATGATATCACATACTTGTTTTGATTTGCATCTCTCTTAGAGCTAGGGATTTTGAGCACTTCTTCATGTGTTTGTGTGACATCTGAACGTCTTCTTTGGTGACGTGTCTGTTCATATCCTGTGCCCATTTTGCAGTTGGGCTGTTTATCTTTATCTTGTTTTGATGCTCAAGAATTCTATAAATTGTAGCTGTAAGTCCCTTATCAGACATGTCATTTGTTGTTGTTGATATGTGCCGTCGAGTCACTTGCGGACTTTTAGCGACCCTATGTACAACAGCCCTAAACTCCGCTGTGTCCTGTGCCAATCACACTGTCTCCGACACACCCATCCCGATTACCCCAGTCACTGAATCAGTCCACCTCATAAAGGGCCTTCACCTCCTGTGCTGTCCCTCCACCCTACCAAGCATGATGTCCCTCTCCAAGGACTGGTCCCTCCTTACAACATGTCCAAAGTATGTCAGAGGGAACCTCAGAATCCTTGCCTCCAAGAAGCCGCCTCATTTAACCCTTTCCAGGATGAATCTGTTTGTTTTCCTAGCAGATCATGGTACCCTCAATACTGTTCTCCACCACCACAGCTCAAAGGCATATCATTACGAAATATTTTTTTTCCCGGTCTGTGGCTTCCCTTTTTACCCTGTTAGACATTTTGGATGTGTATAGGGATTTGATTCTCAAAGGTCCCATTCATCTATTTTATCCTCTCCTCTTTGTAGGTTTTTCAGGATGCTTTGAAGACTGTTCATGTTGTGGATTAGGGCTACTAGAGTTCTTTCAAGCTTTTCTCTAATGAAATTTATAGTCTTTTGTTTTAGTCCTACGTCCTTGATTCATTTTGAATTGTTTTTTGTGTATGGTGTGAGGTGTGGATCTTGCTTGATTTGTCTATAGTTTTCCAATTTTGCCAACACCATTTGTTAAAAAGGCTGTCATTTCCCCAAGTAACTGATTTCATCTTCTTGTCAAAAATCAGCTGAACAAAGGTTGTTGTTGTTGTTATGTGCCGTCAGATATTAATACTACTATTCCTCATTTTTCCGGCTGCCGTTTGCTTGGTATATTTTTTCCCACCCCTCTATTTTTAGGTTTTCTTTATTTTTAATTTTCAGATGTGTCTCTTGTAGAAAGCATATTGATGGGTTTGGTTTTTTATCCAATTTGCTACTCTTTTTCTCTTCAATGTCACATTTAAACCATTCACATTCACTGCGATTATTGAGGGGTAAGATTTCATTGCTTTCATTGTATTGCTTTTTATTTTTTTAGGTGTTGTTGCTAGTTGGTCCATCCTGCTTTCTGTGGCACCTCTGTAAGAAGGATATCTCTCAGTGTTTCCTGCAATGCTGGTCTTGTTTTTACAAACTCCCTTAGGTTATGTTTTTCTAAGAATATCTTGATCTCTCCTTCATATTTGATGGACAAGTTCACTGGGTACAATATTCTTGGTTGACAGTAGTTGTGTTCTTTGAATGTTCAATACATGTCATTCCACTGTCTTCTTGCTCGCATGGTTTCTGCTGAGAAATTGGCACTTTTTCTTATCTGCCCTCCCTTATAGTTTACTCTTTGTTTCTACATTGCTGCTTTCAGAATTCTCTCCTTATCTTTAGTTCTGGAAAATTTAACCATAATATACTTTAATGGTGTTTTTTTGTTTTGTTTTGTTTTTGCGGGGGTCCATTCTATATGGTGTTCTCTGAGCTTCTTGAATATATATTCTCTCATTCTTCATTATGCCTGGAACATTTTCTTCTAGTAATTCTGCCACAACCTTTTGGTACCTTTAATTTCTTCTTCCTGTTCTGGGATTCCAGTGATGTGTATGTCATTTCACTTGAAGTTATCCCCTATTATTTTTAGGTTGTCTTCTTTTTCCTTCCTTTGTTGCTTTTGTTTTTCTGCTCTAGCAGATCAGTGTTGACAATTCTATTTCACTGATTCTGTGTTCCATCTCAACTCTGTTCATGTGTCACTCCATCATATTCATAGTACCTGAAACATTGGACTTCATATTTTGTTTTGTGAGTTCTTATTTTTCAGAGCCTCTAATGCCTCATTTGTTTTATCTGCATTGTTTTGTTTTGTTTTGTTTTTGTTGGTTTTTTTTTTTTCAGCTACTCCTAGTTTTTGCTTGCGGTGTCTTGTAATTCTTCAAGTTTGTCTTTTACCTATTGAAAATAGTCAATCATTGTTCTTTTAAATTCTGTGTCAGAAAGTTCCATCAGACTTTCTGGCTTCAGGAAATGTATTGACACTGTCCCTTTTGGGGTGACATCTTTCTTTGGGCTTGTGTAGGGTGCTATGGTAGAGTTTTTCATGCCTGAGGCAATAATAGGTTCTTCATCTGAAGTCACTGCGTAGAGGTGGAGTGTTGAAGTGGGTGGAGCATAGAGGGAGGTGGAAGGTGCAGAACGTGGATACAGCCTGTGGATGTGGAGCATGGAGAAAGGTGGCTGGCAAAGAGAATGGAGGAAGGCACCATTGTCAGGTGTTGGCATGGGCATCAGGTATGGGTGCAGGTGCTGATGTCAGGCATGGGCACTGGAGGTGACTGGCACGCTTGCAGTTGCACACCAGGCAGAGACTTGCACTTGGGAACCTTACTCAAATTCAAGCTCTCAGGCTTGTCTCCTGGCTGCACTGGGTTCAGGCTGCACTGTGTTCAGGCTGTGCTCTGATTCCATTTCCATCCATATCTTGAGGGTAGAGTGTTTCTGTTATTTTCCCTTTTCTCTGTCTGTATGCAGCTTCTCTGATCTTCTCCCCTTAGCAAAAATACATGTTCAGATTTGTCTTACCTTAAAGTCCTTCTTAACTTCACCTTTATACCAAATACTGTAATATTTTTTTCTTGCAATCATGCTTTGAGGACCTTATTTCCGCTACTATCTCACTATGCCAGTGCTATGAATTGACAAATTCACCCCAGTTGCCTGTATTTTATTCATTCTTTACATAATTTTAGTATATTAGATGCATTATTTTTCATATTGAAAGTTCTAAGAGATTAGAAATTAAATATTTTCTTTCCTTTTTTTCTATAATTATATTTTATTAATTTTCATAAACATTTAGAGAGATTTTGGGTTTCCATTCATTCATTGTTGCACTATTTCTTTCCATTTTTATTCCAGTATTAACAAGACATATTTGTGTTACTTGTGGGAAATATTTGCTTTATTTTTCATCACATGAGCTTGTTAGTCAAATCTCAGTAAGATTCCAACATCTCAAAGATATTTTACTTCTTTCATTTAATTTTTAACCTGTGTTTTTATTTCTTAGATTTAAGGTTCTGCCTTTACCTCCTTTGAATAATTTTTGAATTTTAAATGGTCATAATTCCCATTAACTGGCATATTTAGATACCCATAGATTTATTGTGTCATAACAAAGTACCCACAATGAAACACAAACAGGAAAATACCTAATGCAAACAAATATTCCTTCACTAAACTTTCCTAAGAGTAACAGAAGCCCTAAAGAACAAAGGAAAAAACATAATTAGAAGTTATTTTAAAAGGAAGATAGGTCATTAGTCCAAGGAATCAAAGAAGTGAAAAGTCACTTAGGACCAAGATCAAATTGAAAGTATACCAGTTCTACCAAACTTCATATATATGTTTTCCATTTCTAACCATAATTTGATTGTAACTGCCTCACGGTTGATTGTCTGCTCACAGTAAATGCCATCAAAGGAATGATAACATTACATTAAACTTCACCTAGAAATAACTATATCACAAACACTAAACTAGAGAATTATGACAGCCAAGTTGTCATACAACCAAGCAATCGATCACAGATTTCAATCTGTACTAGAGAATTCTATGGGAAGACTGAGGAAACAGTCCTTTGGGCTGGAAGATTCCAAGAACTATGAAAAATGTGGTTACTAATTATCATTTTATCTAGGATTCAGAAGGATTAAAGCCAGAACAGTCCTTGGTGAATTGACATTCTCTTAGTTCAGATGTGAACATAAAGTAGTCTTGTCTATGCATTATTTTGACATTGTTGTTGTGTTGTGCCTTCAAGTCAATTATGACTCATAATGACCCTATTAAAAACAATTCAGAAACTTTCCTTATCTTATATAATCCTCATAATCTTCAACATTCTTGAGTCATTGTTAACTTCACAGTCTCAAACTACTTCACTTAAGGTTTTCCTCTCATACTCTGACCTCCCACCTTTCCAATCATGATATCTTTCTCAGAAGACTGAGTCTTCTTTATACCATTCCCAAGTAAGAGAGAAGGCATTTCACCACTCCTAACTTCAAAGAGGACCCTGGTTTCACTTTCTCTAGGACATATCTGTTTGTTCTCTTGCCAATCTGTGAAATATTCTGTGCTTTTTTCCAATGCTGTAATTCAAAGGAAATTTTTCTTATTCTGGCATCCTAAGTCATTGTCCAACTTTCAGATGCATAGAAAACAATAGAAAAAACCTATGGCTTTAACAAAGTACATTTTACGCTTTAAACTGACACTATTGTCCTTTATCACTTTAAGGAGATTCATGATCATCAGATTTTCCCAATGAAATATGTATTGATTTCTTAGCTGCTCTTATAATTTATGTTGATCATGGATTCGCATAAAATGAAATCACTGCAACTTACATTTTCTTCATCTATTGAATGCTTTCTATTGAACAATTGTTGATGATTTTTATT
>NW_006399869.1:8906794-8930575 GCF_000299155.1 Elephantulus edwardii
TCAGCTCCTGGCCTAGTTTTCACAGCTGATACTGAGCTTCTCCAGCAGTTCTTTCCACAGATGTAATCGATCTGATTCCTATGCATACCATCAAGTGAACATAGCATGGTTTAAAATCAGGATAGGGTTGTATTTTTGCTGATGGGATATTGTTACTAATTCAGATGGATCTTTGCTAAAGGCAGAATATATCAGAAGATATTTATTTTGTTATGAAATTAAATAAATTGTGTGGGTCATAACAAAATACAACATACATTAAGAAGGCAATTACCGAATACATAATTATGCTCATGTCAAAATCTATTTGTACACCTAGACGTTGTCTGAACAGACTAAAGGAACACAGTTTAAAATCATGAAAAGTGTGCATGATAGCTTATTTAGTCTTCATATGTATTCAATCTGTATGCTAAGAAAATGAGTTGATAAATTTAACTATATTTAGAGGCTGTGGCATCAGGAGTTCAGGAAGATTCATCAATAACCTGAGTTAAGCAGATGACAAACTTGGTTGTAGAAAGTTAAAAATGCTTGAAGCATTTGCTGCAGAAGATTCAATACTACAGCCTTAAATATGAGTTACATTTCTACATCAAAATAATAAAAATCTTACCACTAGGCAAATAGACAATGTAATTATAGATTGAGAAAGGATTGAGGTTGTCGACTATTTAATTTTACTGGTTGTACAATCAACACACATGGTAATAGAAATTAAGAAATCAAAAGACATTTTGCTTTAGGGACACCTATGGTCAAGGATTTCTTCAAACTTCTGAAAAGCAAAAATATTTTCAATTGTTTACTAGGAATCCGAAAATTTGACAATAAATAAGGATGACAGAAGAATTGATGTTTTTGAATTGTGATTTTGACAGGAATATTGAATATACATTTTTCTGCAAAAGAATGAATAAATCTACCTTGAAGGAAGCGAACCCAGAACACTTATTTTATGCCAGGATGGTGAGACTTCATCTCACTTATCATAGGCATATTTTCAGGGTGAATAAGGCCTTTGAAACAGACAGTGACTACCACCATGAACTTGAGTATGTCAGAGATCATGAGGATGGTACGAGATAGGACAGAGATTCTTAATCTGCCTTTAAGTAATGGAAGTTGCCTATTGACGTATTGCTGCAGCCATTTTGTAAATACACTCAGCAAAATTTTCGTTTCCTTTGATAATATAATGCTTTATAATTTTTACATTCTGTTGCATCAGCTTTCTCTTTAATGGACACACGTATAGATCTCTTTAAATTGGTTTGCAGATAGTTATCTTCAGTTTTTGCTTTTTTAATATATGTTTGTGTGCACTTCCAATGTTGTCTATGTTGTTGAAATGTCTCAGTTGGTAGTGTGCCAAATCCTAGAGTCTTGTTTTTGCCACAGTCTGCACTACAGCTTGGATTACTTCCTTCAGTATCGGCATGACGTGTCTGAATATATAAACTGTTTTTGGTACGTTATTGTAGTGTAGTTAGGTGTCATTGAGTTGAGTACAACTTATAGCAACCCTATGAAAAATGAACTGAACTCTACTTTATCCTGTACTACTTTATCATCTTTGTCACATTTTAGACCATTATTGTAGGCATGGTGCCACTTCATCTCATTGAGAATCTTCCCTGTCTTTGCTGACCCTCCACCTTTCCAAACATGATGTGTTTTTCCAAGGAATGATCTCTCCTAAGGACAATGCCTAAACTATGTGAGATAAAGTTTCGCCATCCTTCCCTCTAACAAGCTACACTCCTGGCTGCTCTCAAAGGTATACCTCTTTGTTCCTTGGGCAGTACGTGATATTGTTGTTTTTGTTGATTGCTGTCAAGTCGAGCATGACTCAACAAAAGGCCTGAAGCCCCTCCACAACTATCGATATTTATCAAAGTTCATTGAGTTTCCAGAGGCATGTTATTTAGGAAGTGGATGTCACTACTGCTTCCAAACTTGTCATAGTATGTTATTGTTGTTATGTGCCATTGAGTCGCCTGCAATGCATCGAGACCCTATGTACAGCAGCTCTGAACGTACCATGTCCTGAGCCAGTCTCACTAATTTCAACATACCAACCCCTATTAACCCAGTCATTGTATCAATCCATCTCATCCGAGGTCTCCCTCCCCTGTGCTGCCCATCCCTGATATCCTTAGTACTTCTCTCCAACACCAGAATTCAAAGGCATCAATTCTTTTGTCATGTTTATTCATTGTCCAACACTTAAATGCATAGCAAGTATTGAAAACATCATGATTTGAACCAAGTGGACTAGAGTCTTTAAATCAACCTCCTTGCTCTTCAGCACTTGGAAGAAATCTCTGACTGCAAATTTTCCCAAAGCAAAACACATCTTTTGATTTACTGACAGCTGGTACCAAGGATGTTAATTGTGGATCTAAGATCAAATAATTAAGAATTTCTCTTTTCTCTATCAACCATAATTGACCCAGTAGTGAGGATTTTTGTTATCTTGATGTTGAGATGTCATGTATATTGAAGGGTTGCAGTCTTTGATATTCCAAAGAAAATATTTTTAAGTCCTTCTCACTTTTAGTAAGCAAGGCCTTGACACAAAGGATATCATTGCTGATTTCAGATGGATTTTGGCTGAAAGCAAAGAATACCATAAGGACATCTTGTGTGTTTTATCGACTATTCAAAGGCATTTAACTGTGTGTATCATAACAAATTGTGACTAACACTGAGAAGAATGGAAATCCCTGAATGCTTAATTGTGCTCATGTGAAACCTATACCAAGGCCAAGAAGCTGTTGTCTGAACATTGGAGCTAAGTGAATTCTTTACAGCTGTCCAGTCTTTAAGCTGAGCAAATAATTTAAGAATCTTAACTTTATGAGGAAGAATGTGACATCAGGATCAGAGGAAGACTGAACAACAACCTGCATTTTGGTATAATGATTCTGTATATTCCTTTTATTTTCTGTTTTTGTTTCTGCATCATTCAATATTTTGCCCTTATACTTCTTCATTATTCATGAAAAAAGCTAAAGATCATCTATTTACAAAACAGAAAAGAAGGAAAAAACAAAAATGGATGTCATAAGGACCCTGAAACTTGCTCTTAAATGCAGAAAAGCGAAAGCAAACTGAAGAAATATTAACATAAAGCAGCTCAACAGAATATTTTTAAAAGTTGATTAAGGAAACCAAGCAAAATTGGAGCAATTAAATATGCAAAAGTTCTAGAGCTAGAAACCAAAGGGGAAAAACATGCTTGATATTTGTCCATTTGAAAAAACTGAAGAACAATTTTAAGTATGGGTAGCAATACAGAATGATTTTGTTGTACAAAGGGTCATTGTTAAAAAAAATGATATTCAACCATTTCAGAAGGCAGTTTAATATTAAGAATTAATAGTACTGAAATCTAAGTATCACTTAAGACATTGATAAATTAACAGTTGAGGTGTTTCAACAAAAGGACACAACCTGTATATACTACCCTGTATACACTCATTTTCTAATGCTAAGAAATTTGAAGCCAGTTATGACATACTAACTACAAGAATCTGTTTGTGTCCATTAAAAAGAAAACCCAATGGAATGTAGAAGTTATAAAAAATATAAATATGATATACCAGTATAATCTTGTTAAATATAATTGGTAAACAACTCCACATCAAAATGAAGGCACTGGAAAATCAAGATGGATAGGATCAAAAATATGTTGTTAAGCCCCTTTTGGTCTTCAGCTATCTTAACTGAAGACACATGGTCTTGGAAATTTATCATTAGCTCTGAGACCAGGATAAGAAAAAGAGTACATCCCACATTGAGGAGCAGCTATACTTACAGTGGGAAAGACTTGAGGGAGACGAGAAAGACTCTGGTATAAATGAGACCTTGTTGAGAGAGAGATCCTCATGACAAGATGGTGATGGTGTTGGAGAGACTGGGGTATTGCTGTGGAGAAACTGTGGCAAGGTGCAAGCAAAGGAGCCCTGAGAAAATGACCACAGTTACAAGTTTTGCTGTTCTTGTAATACTTGAAGGAGAAGCTGACTTTCAACTACTCTGAGGCAAATCTTGCTGGATGATTGAGGAAGGTAGAAGATTTTGAATTTGTTGCTGAACTGAAGCTGGAGCCTGGAACTTACTTTTGGGCTCAACTTGAATTTTCATTGGGTGATATTCTTTGCCTCCTTGACTTTCCAGCTTACTTCCTGAAGAACTCAATACCACATTGTGAGTAAACTCCAATCTCTATATCAAAATTGTGAGTAAACTCTGGCAGTCAAAACAAATATTTGAACCTCCTGTTGCTACTATGACTCTAGAGGCATCATGGGGCTGGGATTTGAGCTCTTTGTTTTCTGCCCTGGGGCAGTGAGTAACTATGCTATTGTCACTCCCTCTGACCTTTATAACTCTGTGCCCTCCTGACCCATTTTCTGGTGTTTTCTAGCCAAATGTAAATGTTGTTTTAAAGACTATGGTACACTTGACCCAAGACATAATATTTTTAATCCCCTATAATGGATAATTTGCATGGTTTTAGAGATACGTTCTTTCTGTTTTGGTGTGGGAAGACTCTGGGTCATCTTTGGCCAGAAGCATATTGCTGAGAACCAATGAGAGCGAGCCTGAAGTGTGGGCCTGTAGCCTTTTAAAATTCATTTGGGCCTGAGGGCAGCAGGCCCTTAGGCCTGCTTGTCATGGTTTTTTTGAAATGAACACTGTTAAGTGGTACAGCACTTTTCTGTCATTTCTCTTTATTGAGGTAACTTTGGATTGTTGTGATATTGAACATTGTGTCATTGGTCTGTCAAGTGTCATAATGGTTACACATGGTTGACTATATCTGGTTAGCTAACAGATTAAGACAGGCTTGGAAGGAAGAGTGGTATCTACTTCCTAAACATGCCTGTGAAAATTCTATCAACTTAGAGAAAAGACAATAGTTATAGAATAAGGTTAAAGTCTTTTGTTTATGATGTCAATACTAGATGGCAGTTAACAACAACAACAACAACAATAACAATATATATTGCCAAGCCCTTGTCTTCTGTTTTGGACTTCCATTGGCTAGACTCTGTATGATAGCGCTCTTGTTTCAGTTGAGGAGCTGTGTGGATTGTTTCATTGTGCAAGCATCTTGTTTAGAATCAACAAGACCTCCAGGAAGACACTTGCATTTAAGGCCAAGCCCTTGTCTCCGTTTTGTAAACTGGGTGAAGTGACTGGATTCTATAAGATGAGCTCTCTTGTTTTGGTTGAGGTCATTGTGGACTGTTGGGGGTTTTTTGTTTGTTGGTTTGGTTTGTGTGTGTGTGTTTGTTTTGCTTTTTTTTTTAATTACTAAAGCCTCTTGTTTGGAGTCAACAAACCTCCTAGAGGGCCCTTATATTTAATAAGTCAGGTTCAAAAGATTATCTTTTACTTCTTTGATGTTATATTTTGGAGGAACATTCTTCTAAGTCATACAGCACTCTTCTGTCAATTAGCTGTGCCGAAGAAATCTGGGTTTGCAGTGATGTTGAACCTTGTCCCATTGGAGTCTCAAAGCCATAATGGCTGTTCATAGTGGACAGTGTTTGGTAAAGCTCCCAGTTTTAAGACAAGTTGGGAAGCAGGAGTGATAACCACTTCCTAAACCACATGCCTCTGGTAACTATGAACTTGGAGAAACAATAGTTATAGAAAGGCCTAGGTCTTTTGTTCATGGAGTCAATATGAGTCAAGTGTGACTCAACATCAATCAAGAACAACAACAATATAATGGATAATGAATAATCAAAAGCAAAAATGAATCTATGCCTTTGAATTGTGCTGTTGGCAAAGTATAAGTGAGTATATCATGGAATGCCGGAAGGACAAACAAATCTGTCTTGGAAGAACTGCAATCAGAATACGCCTTTAAAAGCAAGAATAATGAGGCTTTGTCTCCTATACAGTGGGCACAGTAACAGAAAAGAGTTAGCTTATGGAGAAAGACATCATACTTGGAAAGGTAGAGGATTAGAGGTGGGAGAAAAGACCTTCAATTACATAGATCGACACAGTCACTACAACAGGAGGCTTATGCACAGCAGATGTGAGGATGGTATAGCATTGGGAAAGTTTTCCTTGTCTTTAATAAAGGTTTACTATGATCTGGATCCAACTCAAGAAGACCTAACAACATCAACATCAACAATAACAATAACAACAAAAGCTCTGTCCCCATTTCTAAAATCAAGTCTACTTTGAGAAAGCAGCTCTTATCTCATTAAGCATCCAGGCTGAGGTGCATATCTTCCAACATTATACCAGCCAATGTTCCATTGCTATTCTTATTTCCGCCCCCTCCCCCAGGCAATATATTTAGAAATAGTCAGGCCTATTCTCCTGTTCTGTCTTGATTGAGAAGCTCTGACAAAACCTGCTTTCCAGGGCTGATGCTGTGATATTTCAAATACCAGTGGCATAGTTACACAAACCACTACAGTATCACAAACTGACAGACAAGGGGTAGATTTAATATTTTTGCATTTATTGAAAAAGAGGAGGGGTTTTGTTTGGGGGTTGAGGTTGTTTTTTGTTGGGTTTTGTTAGGTTGTTGTGGGTTTGTTTTTTTTTTCACCTTCACAATTTAAATCCTTCCTTGTGTCTGCCATGTTCTCTTGCAATCAATGGATGTTCCATCCTGTTTCCTTATTGTATTCTATGTTTGCCTAAAAGACACTGCTTTCCTTGCTGCTCTTCAATGGGTTAAAAATCTAACACGCACAAAGTACCTGGGGTCTGAAGTGACAATAATGTGAAAAAGATAGGAAAATTCATTATTGCACAGACAGAGGAATCAAAGTTAAACTAACACCATGAATGTCACATGGGAGCATAACAGACACACAGAAAAGAAACTAACATTTTCTTTACTTGTCACATCCTGCACTACATCCTCATTTCTACTTATGCTGCTATTTACCTGACAGCTCACAGAGATTCTTGAGAGCCACTGTGATTTCTCAAGTAAATATGTATTTCAGTTTGCTTGCATATCTTGAGAACTCATTTTAATTACCCAATAGACATTAACAATGTCTTCCCAGCTGTTACTTTCTATTACGTCTTGTCAATGAGCCTTTTGGCTCTTTTTAAAAATGCATCTTTGACCTAAAGATGATGAGAGTCTTCAAGCAGTTCTAACAACAGTCGGTATAAAATCTTCTCATCTGGGAAATAAGATAGGCAGCTTTATTTAAAATTGCCCTGTTTCATGACTTCCACACAGGGATACACATTGTGCTTAAATATTTTCATGAATTGTATCTTTAAACTTTGTGAAAGAGAACCCATGTAGCATTGTTGATAATCCCTCTGAATACCATTTTGAATCTATATAGGAAAATGCTTATTACTTAACTAATCCTTCAGGTCACTGAAAGGGACAAGGATGAAAAAAGATTTAATCATAAGCTTCTGTTCAGCTTAATCCTTCTTAAAATGATCTTATGGGTAACACATTCTTATTGAATGAAATAAACTTTATACCTCTATGATTTCAAACCTCTAACAATTTGGTTGGTTAGATTAGTAAATAACAAACATGTAGATTAAATTGCATTGCCAAATATATGGCTATGTGACTAAACATATATATCCATATTTATATAATCAAAAGATTCTATTCTATTTTCTCCCCAATCTTTGTTCTTCAAATACCTTGAAAGAAACTTAGACTTACTGACTTCTTTTTTCTTTCTTTTTATTAGGATATTTTGTCTTAAGTCTCAAAAACGATTCTAACATAAGCTTCAATTATTCCCTGATAGAGTTTGTTTCTACGTTTTCTAAAATTGTATTTCTAAAACATAGAAGCCTGTCTGAGAACACTTCTTTTTAGTGCATTCTGCAGTAAATAGAAATTTATTCTGTAACTCCCTACAGAAACCTGAGAGAAAAATCAATGATCACTTTGACAAGAACAATGCCACTTTCTTTTGAATGGGTCACTGAGCTCCTGGTAACCTGTTCTCTCAAGATAGTTTATTTGGAAAATTTAGTCCAATCACCCCTGTGCTTTCTGGATACCCTGGTTACTAATCACAAATAGTGCATGGGGGAAAAAAATAAAAAACCTAATGGTATATGAGAAATCCCAAATTTCACAGTTATTGGGAAACTATTTTGCAATGGACCTATACCAAGATTATATTCATCTTACACAAAGAACAAACATAGTGACAATGACCAATTTAGGTTTACCTGTTTAGTCTAAATCAGTAAATGGAATGAGATATATATTCTTTTAGATGAGTAATTACAGGACATTGCTTGAGAACCTGGGCTTTCTAAGCCAGATGAGTGGGCTTTTGAATTCTGATTCTACTGGTTGCTAACATTATAAATTTGTATTCTCAGATATATTAGTTAAATCTTTGAAAAGTTAAATTCATCATTTTAACAATACAGATAATATTACCAAAAAGGATTATTCTGGCAAATTACTTAAATTCCACATATGAAACTTTTAGCATGGGGTTTATTATCAGAAACAATGAATCCTATGTATTCCTTTTGGCATAGCTGTTAATCTCATTTAAAAGAATTTTATATACTTATATTCAAAATTCTTCAGAAATAATATTAACATTTAAATGTATACTGTTCATGGTGTTGCAAGGATATTTTAAAATATAAAATATAGAAATTGAAGGTAATGGAGTACAGGTCTAAATCTATATAGCTCTTAAAGATCTTTGAAGTTTTTATTGACTTAAAAGTTAAAAACCAGGAGCCAATATTTGAGATCTAGGATGAAAGAGCAGAGTAGAAGGAGTAAGAAAAGCAGAGATATGGATTATCCTTTTTTAGGTGTATTGTGGTTTGTGATTTTTCATTATAACGCCAAAGCTATCTCTTTATGTACCCACAGCATGTACTAAATTCTCAAGAGACACTCGATTTTCAACAGTGGAAAGATGTGTATTTAACCCTTTCCTCAAGAAGTTGTTTTTCGTCAACATTTTCTTTTCCATAAATAAAAAAATAGGAGCTAAGTCTTAGTAATTCATATCATTAAAGCAATACATAATAACCAACAGACAAGAAAAGACTTATCACAAGCTAGTATTGCTTTAAGAATTTTTTGTGTAATGACTCTCAATCTTCATGGCATCCTTATAAAGTAGATACTATTGTTACCTTATTTTGTAGAAAATATAAATTTAGGCAATTCAAGTAACTGTGGGTGACACTGAAAGGAATGGGAATCCCAGAGCATTTGACTGTGCATATGTGGAACCCATACATGGACCAAGAGGTTGTCTTGAGAACAAAGTGGGGAAATATTGCATGGTTTAAAATTGAGAAGAGGGTGCATCAGGGTTGTATTCCTTGTCCATACCTATTCAATCTGTTGTTGTTGTTATGTGACATCAAGTCACTTGCGACTCATAGCGACCCTATGTACAAGAGCCCTAAGTGCCATTCCATCCTGTGCCAACCTCGCCGTCTCAAACACATTCATTCCCACCATTCCACTCACAGAATCAATCCATCTCATCAAGGGTCTTCCTCTCTTCGCCGCCCCTTCACTCTGCCAAACATGATGTCCCTCTCCACCACTCCCTCCTTGCAACATGCTCAAAATATGTCAGATGAAGCTTGAGAATCCTTGACTCCAAGGAGCACACCGTCTTCACCCTCTCCAGGACAAACCTGTTTGTTCTCCTAGCAGTCCATGGTATATTCAACACTCTTCTCCAGCACCACAACTCAAAGGCATCGCTTCCCTTTCTATCATCCCTAGTCACTGTCCAACTCTCCGATGCATAGCATGTAATTGCGAAGACTATAGCCTGGATCAGGCACACGTTAGTCTCCAGCCTGACGTTGTTGCTCTTCAGTACTCTTTAGAGGTCCCTCACAGCTGACTTTCCCAATGCAATTCATCTCCTGATTTCCCGGCTGCTGTTACCAAAAGTGTTGACTGTGGAACCAAGTAAACTAAAACTGTTAATTATTTCAAGCTCTTCACCATCCATACTGATGCTTCCAATTGACCGAAGGGTGAAAATCTTTGTTTTCTCGATGTTGAGCTTCAATCCATATTGGAGGCTGCAGTTTGACCTTCTGCAGCAAGCACTTCAAGTCCTCCTCAGTTTTAGCAAGCAGGTGTCATCTGCATAGAGTTCAGCTTCTTGGATAATTCAATCATTCAATCTGTACACTGAGCAAATTATCCAAGAAGCTGAACTCTTTGAAAAAGAGTGTGACATAAAGATTGGAGGGCATTCATCAATAAGCTATGTTATGCAGATGACACAACCGTGATGAAGATTTGAAGTACTTGTTGCAGAATATCAAGGAATGTAGGCTTCAGTATAGATTGCATCTCAGTGTCAAGAAGACAAGGATTCTTACCACTGGACCAATAGGCAGCATCATGATGGATGAAAAATGGATTGAAACTCTCAACAGCTTCATCTTGCTTGGATCCACAATTAACACCCTTGATACCAGTAGTTGGGAAACAAGGAGATTCATTGCACTAGGCAAATCTGCAGTTAGCAATCTATCCAAATTATTGAGGGATAATAATGTCAGTTTGAGTACCAAGATGATTCAGGCTACAGTCTTTCTGATTACTTGCTATGCATCTGAGAGTTGGACAATGAACAATGATGACAGAGAAAGGATTGATGTCTTTGAGCTGTGGTGTTGAAGAAGAGCACTGAACCTCCCAAGGATGGCCAAAAGAACAAACAGATATGTCTTGGAAAGGGTGCAGCCAGAGTGCTCTTTGGAGGTGAGTACGATGAGGCTTCTCATCACATACTTTGGGCATGTTGCTAGAAAGGGCTATTCCTCTGAGAATGATATGATGCTGGCATGGATGGAGGGTTAACAAAGGATAGGAAGACCCTCAATTACATGGCTTGACATGTTTACTGCTACAATGGGCTCTTGTGTGTAAGAAAGTGTCAGGATGGTGCAGTATAGAACAAGGTTCAGATCTTTTGTTCATAGGATCACTATGAGTCGTACTTAACTCTATGACACCTAACAACAAGGAAAGCACAAGAAGTATGATGATGAGGGATTTAAGCAGGACACTTTCCACATCAGTCATATATATGGAGTTGACAACTAATATAATATAACATTGAATTTTAAAGTTTACATTTTAATAGCATTGATTTTGCTAGTTGTTATTAAATCTGATTCATGTGATCTAACTTTTCATGATTTTGGGAGTTTACTGGCTAATTTTTTAAAAATATTTTATCAGGCCCTCCCCTTCCTTCAGTCTTAATCTAGAAATTCTACATCCTCCTGGTATTTGAAGTACTACTGGCATAGCTTTTAGCATCATACCAATATTTAAGTTCCCACAAAATGAACAACTGATTTATGTATGGTGTATAAAATCCTGAAAGCATGAAGTTCCATTCCACCAGCTGCTTCATGGAAGGAGGTGCAGCAATCTCCTTCTGAGCATTTAACTGCCTCTGAAAACCTTCTGGAAGGTCAGCTATAAGTCAGCTCTAACTCAGCCACAGACAAGAAGAACAGTTAATAATACTACAGAGATCTTGTAGCCTAGTGCTTAAGGATTTATACTTTGAGATCAAAGACGCATGTCTTGAATCCACCAGCTGTTCCACAGAAGAAAAATGGATAATCTCTTTTCACACAAGCCCCATTAAAGTGTCATCTGTGAGTCAGTTCTGACCCAACGGCAATGTGCAAAAAGATAATAATACTAATCAAATTTAATAAAGAATATTCGGGAAAAAAGAGATAAATTTACTGAATCATACAATCTCAGAACTCCTTAGTGAATACTAGGATTCAATCCCAGATTTTCTTCCAGCAAATGGTTTTCCTGCTCCTCTGTATCAGAGCCCAGTAGTTACAAGATTGAACAGTAATGAGTCTTAGACTCACACTGCTTTGCTGACTACTTTTTACCTACAGTGAACAGATTTGTTTACTTCTATACTTGAGGGAAAAATTTCAAAATGTAGTGTATAAAAACTGCCAAAAGGCATATTCTACATTTAGTAATAAATATACATATTGTGGTTGTTTAAGTAACACAGTTGAATAATTTCAGATTAAGAGCTAGCACACTAAGGGTAGAGAGCAGGATTGGCCATCTATTTCTGAAATAATTGGCCAATTAAACCTTGCTAAAAAACAGCTGATTATTATCTGGCAAAAGCTGAGCCCATCTGGTTGGAAGACACACAAAATATGTCTAGAAAAGAGTTATCTTCTGAAAGTGTAGTAAAACTTAACGATATAGAAGAGTAAAGTTTATGTATCTTCTTTTGCTTATGGAACTTAATTTTTTTGATACAGTATGACTCAAAACAAGAGGGTACAGTGTTAAATAGTCACTTACAACAATAAGATCTTGGAATGTATGAACTTGGAAACATGAAGGGCAAACCTAAAGGCATTGAGAATTTCTACAACTTTTGAATTCTGAAGTTGATCTTACATACAATCAAGGTGCATTAGTAATAATGCAATGGTGATTAGAACATGCAATTTGGAAATAAAAAGGAAGGACTAATAGTTGGAAAATAAATATTGGTGAGATAAGTGGGTCTGGAGATCAAATGATAGAATTTTGTACAATGAATGATTTCATCATTGCAAATAGTTCTCTGAAAAAACAAAAACAATGACTACACACACACACAAAGAGATGTTGGAGAAGCTTAATGACAACCTTCAAAACCAAGGCATATGCTGATTATGGAGCAGATCATTGACTGTTCATGTTGTTGTTAAGTGCCATTGAGTTGAGAACTGCTTGTAGTAATCTATGAGCAACATACTTGAACCCTATACTGTACCTTTCTCGTCTCTGACACATTCAAGCTAATTGCTGGATTCACTGTGTCAATCCATTTCACTGAGAGTGTTTCTCTCTTTCACTGACCTTAAAACTTTCCAACCATGATGTCCGTTTCCAATAAACAGCTTCTCATAGCCACATGGCCACAGAATGTGAGATGAAGCTATTCCCCCCTTGTCTACAAGGAGCACTCTGTCTGCACTTTTCCCAAGACATATCTGTTTGTTCTTACAATGGTTCATATTCAGTGCTCTTCTCCAACACCACAAGCCAACCAAAGGCATAAATTATTCTTCTTATCATTCTTTTTCTTATGAACAGCTTTATTTATTGTCCAGCTCTCAGATGCATAGCAAGTAATTGAAAAGATCATGGCTTGAATCAGACAGACCTTAGTCTTCATTGCTCTTCTGTAATTCTAGAGGTGTCTGAAAGCAGGTTTTCCAAAGCAATACTTCACCTGATCTCTTGAATGCTAATATGAAGAGTGTCGATTGTGAATCCATGTAAGATGAAATCATTGACAATTTAAATCTTTTACACATCTATCATGAGATTGCTTATCAGTCCAGCACTGAGGATTTTTGTCTTCTTGATGTTGAGATGTTGTTCATGTTGAAGGCTATAATATTTGATCTTCTGTAGCAAGCATATCTAGTCCTTCTCACTATTTGCAAGCAAGTTTGTGTCATCTGGATAACACAGATTGCTGATGAGTCTTCCTTTGATCCTACTGCTATATTCTTTTCAATGAGTCCAGTTTCTCAAATTATTTTCTCAGCATAGACAGAATAGATATGGAAAAATTATATAACCTGATGGTCACATTTTCTGATTTTAAACCGCACAACACCTTCTTGGTCTAGTTATAGGCCTCATATAAGCATAACTAAGAGTTTTTGGATCCCCATTCTTCTCAGTGACAGCCACAGTATATTTGGTATCTTTTTTATAAAAATATATTTTTTTTTCATTTTATACTGGCTAACTAACAAAGTTCTTATACATTGTTATTCACACCAGTTCTTCCCCATTTCCTTTATCCACCACTCCCACCATCCATCCAATTGTGTAATCTCATGATTAACCACCTTCCCCTAACTCCTCCACCACCCATGCTTGGTTGTATACAGTATTTGTCTTTATGGAACTGAGTTAATTCACTCAACATAATGCTCTCCAGTCCCTCCCAAGTTAGGTAGTAATTTACAAAATCATTGCTCCTGTGTAATGTGTAATAGTCCATTGTGTGAATGTATCATAATTTCTCCATATATTAGATTGTGTTTAGACTTGTGGGTTGTTTCCATGTTCTTATTATAGTAAATAATGTTACTATGAACATTGGTATATAAGTCTCCTTTTGTGCTTCAGTTCTCATTCTCTTGTGGTATATTCCAAGTAGCGGAATAGCTGGGTCATACGGAATTTTTATGTTCAGCTTTTTGAGGAAGCACCAAAGTACCTTCCAGAATGTTAGCCATAGTTTATTATGATCTGTGCAGTAAAATGCCTTTGCATAGGCAATAAAACACAGACTATTTTTTTTTTACATTCGTATTTTGGAACCAATGTTTGACCTTGAATATATCCAAATTCAATTGAAAAAAAAATCTTTAGAATACATTTGGTGTATTGAACACTAGTAACCAAAGACAAAATGAGTTGTGGGATGTCATGGTCCATGAAGAAACCTTTGTCGTTACAAAGATAAGGAAGAAAGAAGAGATCAGGATAGATGTCAGAAATGACATGTAACAAAATAAGCCAAAAACAGGGGGGGGAGGGGGAGAATGCTGATGTAAGAGAGTTGAACAGATGGTTTTACAGTATAGCTAAAGACAAAGTATAATGTTATAATGAAATGTACAAAGAGCCTGGAGTTAGAAAACAAAAAGGCAAGAACACCTTCAGCATTCCTTGGGCTGCAATAACTGAAGAACAAGAGGAAAGCAGCAATGGGCAGGGTGGCACAAGAGACAGGAACAATAGCTGGCTGGCGAGACCAGAATGACAGAAGTGCTGAGAGGCCTGAGTTATTCTATCTAGGGCTGGCTGGGGGTTGAGGGCAGTGCTGGCTGGGTGAGGCAACAGCGGGAAGTGGTGGAAAGGGGAAAGGTGGAATTAAAAACTGGCAGAGTAGGGTGAGGGGACAGAGTCAAATCATAGGTGACAACAAGAGTGGGGAAGATAAATACTGAATGAATTATTTTTGCAATGGGAAATGCCTTTCACTGGCTTTTATGGGTTAAATGCTTATATGCCAGATATGGCTCTAAACTTGAACATCTAAATTAAGGAAGACTAGAGAGACAGTTTGGACATCCACTCCAAAAACAGCAAAACTTTGAAAATCACTAAAGAATACTTTGATTAGACTAGCAGATATGACACTTGAGGCTGAGTCTTCAAGTTGGCAAACACAAAAGAGGAGGAACATTTGTAAACAGACACTAGAGTTTAGAAAGTGGAACTGGAGAAGCATGAATGTACATTGAATAAGAATTGTACATGGTTAAGAGAGAAATGGAACACATAAGTATTGTCATACTAGATATTGGCAACATGAGATGAATTGGTATGGAATATTTTGAATCAGACAGTCATATATATGATCTACTCTTCCAGAAATGAAAAATGGCGTCTCATTAATAGTTATAAAGACCATTTCCAGATCCATCTTGAAATATAATGTTGTGAGTGACAGGAAAATATCCATCCACATGCAAAGAATACCTATTAATATCAACCTTATTCAAATACTTGCACCTACAGCCACAGCCAAAGAAGAGTAAACAGATGATTTCTACCAACTTTCGCAGTTAGAAATCGATCAAACATACAACCAGGATGCATTAATAATAATGAGTGACAAGAATGCAAAAGTTGGGAATAAAGAAGAAGAATCAGTAGTTAGAAAACATGGACTTAGTGACAGAAATGGAGCTACAGAATGATAGAATTTTATACAGTTAATGATTTATTCACTGCAAATACCTTAAATAAGAAAAATAAATGGAAACTATACACTAGGACTTCACTTGATTGAATGTACAGGACCCTGAGTAAATCTGTGGAAAAAATTGTTGGAGAAGCTGGGAGCTGTGAAATCTGCATCAGATGATGATTTTGGTCTGTCATCAACTATTTACATGCAAGTTCAAACTGAAACTAAAGAAAATTAAATCCAATTCACAAGAACCAAATTTATCCCTGTATCTGAGGCACTGGGCTCTAATGAGTGAAGGCCAGATGAGCTATGGGAGGATAATGAGAATATTATGAAGAATGTAAAGATCATTAAAAAGACAAAGGAGGAAGAAGAGGCTGAGGTGGGTTGTAAACAGACTCTGAATATTTCATTAGAATGCTGAGAAACCAAAACAAAGGGAAGAGACCAGGAAGTTAAGAAGCGCAGAAGATTTAAAAGAGCATCTTGGGAAGACAAAGCAAAGTATTATAATGACATGTGCAAGGAGCTAGAGTCAGAAAATCAAAAGGGCTGAGCCAGCTCAGCATTCCTTAAGCTAAGCTGAAGGAACTGAAGAACAAATTCATGTCTCAAGTTTCATTACTTAAAGATGCTACATCCAAGCAGATATATGCACACCCATGTTTATCGTGGCTTTGTTCACAATAGCAAAGAGTTGGAAACAACCCAAGTGCCCATCAACAAATGAATGGGTAGAGAAGCTGTGGTATACTCACACAATGGAATACTATGCTGCATTGAAAAACAAGGAACTCATGCAATATTATTCAAAATTGGTGATCATGGAGGACATTTTGCTGAGTGAAATATCTCAGTCACAAAAGGACAAATACTGCATGATGCCAGTATTGTAGAATGGGACTGACATCAGGGTCGGGGATAAGACTGAGGAAAACTGGATAAATTATGTATATTGCATTGAAACAGATGAGGGAGAGAACAATTTAAAAGCAATATACAATAAGGTATTATGGTTATCACAAGAGTCCAGAATTAAGGTTCCATAGTGGAGTGTACTCAGGGTGGTGTGGGGTGGGGGGACGATTGTATACCAATGAAAGATTTTTTCTTTTACTTTTCAAAGAGAGGAGTGAACTGGGAGAGAGGGCTGGGCATGGAGAAAAGTGCAACAATGAATAGAAATCCAAAATATCTATAAATGTTCATTAAAATTAATGAAATAAAATGTTTTTAAAAAGATGCTATGGATAGACTATTGAATGACCCAGGAAGCATCAAAGAAAATAGGATGATTACACAAAGTTTCTAAACCAAAAAGAATTGGCTGCCACAGAAGGATTTTGTGAAACAACACATGACACAGAGGCAATGGTGATGAAAAACAAGTTCAAGGTGTTCTGAAGGAATTGGCAAAAACAAGGCTCAGGAATTAATAGAATACTAACTGATGTATTTTTACAGAGGTAGCCTTTTATGTACTCATTAGGCTGTACCAAGAAATCTGGAGGACAATCACCTGGCCAACAGACTGGAAGATATTCATATTTATTCCCATTTTTTTTTAAAAGTGATTGGACAGACTGCAAGAATTATCAAACAATATCACTAATACCAAACAAAACAAAAATCCTGTGGAATATCAAATAGAAATTATTGTAACAGTGCATTGATAGAGGTTTACCAGAAATACAAGCTGGATTTAGAAGAGGCCATGGCACTAGGGACATCATCACAAATGTCAGATGGATAATGGTCAAAAGCAGAGAGTACCATAGGAATGTCTGTATGTTACTGACTATGCAAAGGCATTTGACAAATTGTGGCTAACTTTGAGAAGAATGGGAATCACCCTGGAACACCTGATTGTGCTTATGCAAAATCTATTCTTGGACTAAGAGGTAGTCAATCGTAGCACAGCAAGGAAACGCTGCAGGGTTCAAAATCAGGAAGGGGTTGCATGAGGGATTTGCCCTGTCTCAATCTATATGCTGAACAGATAATTTAGGAAAATAGACTTCATGAGGAGGAATGTGGCATCAGGTTTGGAGGAAGACTCATTAGCATCCTGCATTATGCAGATGACACAACCTTACATGCTGAAACTGAGGAAGACCTGAAGCATTTGCCACGATGTATGATTTAAAATCAAGAAAAATGTGCATCAAAATTATATCCTTTCTCTATACCTACTTAATCTGTGTACTGAGTAAATCACTCAAGAACCTGGACTAAATGAAGAACACAGCATTAAGACTGGAGGAAGATTTAAGCAGATGGCACAACTTTGCTTGCAGAGTTAAGAATACTTGAAGCACTTAATGGGAAGATTGAAGGATACAACCTTCAATGTGAGCTACATATCAACATAAAAAATAAAAAAAAAAAAAGATCTTCACCGCTGGAATGATAGGAAACATCATGATACTTTGAGAAAAGACAAATGTAAAAAAAACACACAAAAAAACACAACAACAAAAAACAAATTCACTTGGATCCACAATCCATAGCCCTTGTAGCAGGTGGAATATCTACTATCAAAGACCTCTCCAAACTTCTAAAGAGCAAGGATATATGTTTAAAGAACAAGACATGTCTGATCCAAGTCATGGTGTTTTTTAATTGCGTCCTACAATGATGAGGTTGGCTCAGGGTAGAGCAGGATTCAGAGCTGTTGTACATTGGAACAGTAGTTCCAAGTGACTTGACAGCACATAACAACAGCATGCATCTGAAAGTTTGACAATAAATAACGATGGCAAAATCGTTGTGGACGTGGATGTCTTTGAATTGTGATGGCAAAATCGTTGTGGACATGGATGTCTTTGAATTGTGATGTAAAAGAATATTGAATATCCCATGGATTTCCAAAAGAACAAACAAATCTGTCTTGAAGGAAGTGTAAGCAGAGTGTTCCTTATTAGCAAGGACGATGAAATTTCATTTCAATTTCTTTGTGCATATTTTCAGAAGGAGCCAGTCCCAGGAGAAAGACACCCCAAAAAAGGTACGTCAGCAAAGGAAATGAATGCCCTCATAGTGACTACCTATTGGTCTCGTGCAGGACAGAGATCATGAGGATAGCACAGGATAGGACAAAGTTCAGATCTATTGTTCATTGAGTCACTATCAATTATAGTCAGCTTTATGGAATACATAAAGAACAAGATGTACAAATGTATCTTAACAAACATATAATCAAATGTATTGTTGTTCTTTTGTGTTGTTGAGTCAACTAGGTCTCATAGCAATGCTATGCACCTTAGCTCTGAACCCTGCTCTATCCTGAGCCATTCTCATTGAGGCTGACACACCTACTCTCATTACCCCAGTTATTGTGTCAATCTACATCATCCAGGTCTTCAACTTCTAAGCTATCCCTCAACTTTTTCAAGCATGATATCCTTCTCCAAAGACTGGTCTTTCCTGTTTACATGCCCAAAGTATATATATGAGACAGAGTCTCAAAATCCTTTTCTCCAAGGAATAGATTTGTTTCACCCTCTCCAGGACAGACCTATTAGTTCTCTTGACAGTCCATGATATGTTCAATACACTTCTCCAGCACCACAACTCAAGGCATCAATTCTTCTTAGGTCATCTTTAGTTACTGTCCAGCTCTCCGATGCATAGCAAGCAATTGTGAAAACCATGACCTGCATGAGATGCACCTTTGTCTCCAGACTGACATCCTGCTCTTCAGAACGCTGACAGCAGATTTTCCTAATGCAATTCATCTTTTGATTTCCTGACAGCTTGTACCAAGATTTTGATTGTGAAATTAAGCAAGTTGATATAGTTAACAGTATCAATCACTCCTCCATCAATCATGATGCTGCTAGTTGGCCTAGTGGTGAGAATCTTTGTTTTCTTGATGTTGAGCTTCAATCCATATTGCTACAGTCCTTGACCCTATGCAGCAAATGCTTCAGGTCCTCCTCAGTTGCAGCAAGCAAGGTTGTGTCATCTGTATAATGGAGGTTGTTGATGAGTCATCCTCCAATCCTGATGCCACATTCTTCCTCATAGGGTCCAGCCTCCAGGATGATCTATTCTGCATATAAATTTAAAAGGTATGGAGATAGGACACATCTCTAGCATATACTCTTCCCAATTTTGAACCATGCAGTGTTTCTTTGCTCTGTTCTGATGACTGTCTCTTGGTCCAAGTGTAGGTTTCAAAAAAGCACAATCAAGAGTTCTGGGATTCCCATTCTCCTCAGAGTTAGCCACAGATTATTGTGATCCACATAGTCAAACATTTTTGCATAATCAATGAAACACATAAAGACATTGTTCTGGTGCTCTCTGCTTTCAGCCAAGATCTGTCTAATATTAGCTAAAATATCCCTTTCTAGAATTAGTCAGACCAGAGCAACTGTTGGGGTGACTTCATCTAAGTTTATAACCCCCTTTTACCCCTAATGCCAAACTTTTCTTTTCCTTCTTACTTGCTTCAGAATATAAAACCTTCTCTTTAAAACAGTTTTAACTTTTAGAAAAAAATATTTAAAATGGTGTTGTTATGTGCCATTGAGTTGCTTGCGACTCATCACAATACTATGTACAATAGCTCTAAACCTTCTTCCATCTTGAGCCAATCTCATTGTCTCTGACACACCTACCTCCATTACTCCAGTCACTGAGCTAATCTATCTTATCATCTTACTTTACCCTCTATTTCTATCATGAGATTATCCTTAAATCATGCTTACCTCTATGGCACTGTTGATCTTTTTATCTTGTCTACTTTTTACTTATATAAAAGAACATATTGTTCAAACTTAAGTACTTGGGTATAGACCACTTGGTTTCCAACCACAAGTTTGGAGGTTTAGGATCACTTAGGGACATCTCAAGAGAAAAGCCTGACAATTTATTTGTGATATATTAACCATAGAAAACTCTGTGTGGCATATTTATACTGTGATACAAGGGAGGAGGGTGCCCTATGAGAATCATTTAATGGCAACATTGTTTGTTTTTATCTTTACTTAGTACTACAACCTGTCTAAGAATAGAGATCTTGTCTTCTTTTCAAAAGTTGGATTGATGATCTTTTTGTGAATGGATGAATGAATAATAATTGACATATTGATGATGTTTCTAGAGTTATAGAAGCTTAACTCAAGGTTCATTTTATTATGTTGAGAGAAATATTTTTGTTGTTAAAAAGTAAATTCATGAATTCTCATATTTGGGAACTTAGTTATAAGTCCAGAGCATAAAATTTAAAAAATTATTATTAAAATCCAAAATTACAATTGATGTTGTATTTGAGAGGTCTTTGGTTGAGGAAAAAAATCAAGTGTTCTACTACTTATGCAAAATTGGAAACTCATACCCACCCAGGGGCAACTCACATAAAAAAATAAGAAAAAGAGAAAAAAAACACACACACGCACAACCCCAAACACCAAAAAACTAACAATTTGGAGTCACCATAACTAAGAATCAACTCAATGACTAGTAATAACAGCATTATATTGCAATATCCAAAAACTATTACTATATCAGTAAAATAAGATATTGTTTGATTTTTTTAAAGAAAGAGGAGACATGAACAGGAAGTATTACAGTTTTAAAATAGAATGGTATGCGATGAACTTAGAAAAGCAAAGCAATCTATTACATCCCATTTCTGAGGTGAATTTAATTCTTACAGCCTAAGCTTTAAAATTGAAATAAACCAAAATTGATGCTCTCTGAGCAAAATAAAAATGTTTCCATTATTCATTAGTACATTCATTAGTGCTCTTATGAAACACACTATCACATTTTAAATTTATTGACATTCAACTTATTTTTAAAACTTATGTGTAAATATTCGAATCAGAAGTGAAAGAGAGGGTCCATAGTATTTTCTTAAAGTGTGATATTACCTGCTTAATCTTACCATGGAGGAGAAAATAAAACTTTTCTCCCAATAGCATTTTATGGTAGTTAACCAGAAAATAAAATTGACAGGTTGCTAACACTGTAAAAATCCTATACAAATATAGGTCATGGTATTCAGCCCTCAGTTATGTCTCTTGATAGCAACATTTCCGAGCATTCAATTGGTTTAAACTCTGTTTTAGAATGTCAGCCTGGTCTGGCAGACACTTAGAACAGCCTGACAGAGAGAGACAAAGCTTAATAACACTACTCAGAAAGCAACAAATCACAAGGGGCTCATTATTGCACCAAATATGTAACTATCAATTATTTACCAGAGACTCTTACCTGATATGGTTTTGAACAATTTCCTGGACTTGATGAGAGCAATAAAAGACTCCAGGTGATATGTAACTAATCAAAGTTCCCCATGTAATAGTGCAATCACCCCATTTATCATTTGGTCTGCTTGACATCCAGTTAGTATATACTATCTCAGAGTCTTAGCCCAATACAGGAAACAGATTCTAAGGCTCTAGCATGAGAAATGATTCACCCTAGACTCCCAAGAATTTCTTTCATGGATAGATTTACATACATACTTGCTGCCGATTGATTCAAATTAATTCATTAAAGGAAGAAAACTAAAGACAAACTAAACACAAAGTTTCAGTATCTGTTGTTAGGTGCTCAGCTCTGTGTAAGGAATTCTGAAATGAGGGGGGGGAAATTAGATATAGTGTCTGACCTGTATTTTTGTTGCTGTTGTTGTTGTTTAAGGTGACTTTTAATAGGCAATAAGTTACAGCTGTATCACTTTAATATAATGGAATATACGCAGCATGTGACAGAGATAGTGAGATTGTCACAGGATAGGGCAGTAGGGCTGTTGTATATAGGGTTGCTATGAGTCACAGGCAACTCGATGGCACATACAACAACATATACTGCACACAGAAGCAATGGTGTAAATTACTATCTAACCTGTTTTAATCCTACCTAAGGAAATTTGAAAATAAAAAGTACTAAACTGTGTGCTGTATAAGAAACAAGAACGTAAGAGAACAATAATCAAGTAATTCCAAAAGAATGAAGATCTTTATAATTCCATCTCATGTATAGTTTCCCCAAAATTCTATGTTATATAGTCCAATAAGTTGTTAGGTTTACAAAGAATTTATTTGGTGGTTTCACAGGAAGGTGCTGCTACTATTTCTTATATCTAGCAATAAAAGCCTCGTGGAAATTAAAAATACTTATATTAATTACATTTTGTTAAAGTATTATTCCAGGATTTTGAAGTTTTTATTTTCCTTAACATTTTTAATTCATAAACATTGAATAAGAGAGAATTTTTATCCAACACACACTGAGTAACTTTTGAATTATAGGAAAAAATGAGAAAGGCAAGGATGTGCTTTGTTGCTATCCACAGACAATGCACACTAACTGACACTAGTAACTAATGAAAAATATCATGCAATATGACACAGGCCTGAATGGACTTAAATAGTGTGAAGATATATTATACCCATTTCAAAACGTTGAAAATAAAATTGCAGTCACATAGAGAAAAAATGCCTGTCAGACCTTATTATTTTAATCTAAAAAGAGCTTTAAAAAGAAGTGAGTCAAATTTGATTTATAAGTATGTACATATAACTCCTCACAAAAATAAGTTTGTAAAGAAAAGCAAAAACATTATTTCTGAAAAATTTTTCTTCATAAGGACACAGGAATAATTACATTCAAAATTTCTGGATCACTATATTTGGATTAAATATTTGACTGAGGGATTCAGAATGTCAAGAGATATTCCAGGAACTGAGTTAGATTTAGTCAAAGTGTTGGATTCATAAAAAATTAATTTTACTAATGATTATTTGTTCTGGTGGCCTACTGGTAAGGAGTTTCACTGCTAACCAACCCAAAACCATGTAGTTCAAACCATCCAGCGGCATTGTGGGAGAAAGATAAGCAATCTCTTCCCATGGGGTTTATGTTGTTGTTGTTGTTATGTGCCTTCGAGTCGTTTCCGATTCATAGCGACAATATGCACAACAGCCCTAAACCCTGCTCTATCCTGCGCCAACCGCACCGCCTCTGACACACCCATCCCGATTACCCC
>NW_006399869.1:8933440-8941035 GCF_000299155.1 Elephantulus edwardii
CCCACCCTTAGCATCTGAAAACCTACTAGAGGTTCAGCTATGAATTGGTTTGGACTCCACGGCACACAATAGTAACAAGTTATTTGTTTAAGTGTGTATGTGTTTGTGTGTCTACACAGAGAGAGAGAGGGGAAAGAGCTCTGGTGGCTTTGTCCATTTTTGTTGATAAGTGGCATTGAAATTCCGTTACAATATTTGCTCGTAGTACCCTTATTATCAGATCTAAACCATTTCCTACTATGTGACATTCTCATGATCCCCATTATGCTCAAATCCGTCGTTGTGGTCTCTTGATCAGTTCATCTTGTTAAAGGTTGCTTTTCTTTTCTGACCTTCTGTTTTCACAGACTGATGTCTTTCTCCAAGAAATTATACTATTTTGACAACTTGTCCAATATATGTTAGACAAAATTCCAACATTCATGCGTAAACACCTGCCTGCAATTCCTCTAAGACCGATTTGCCTTGTTATCTACAATCAACAACAAACATCAGCTGTCAAGAAATTAAAAGATATGTTGCATTTGGAAAATATGCTGCCAAAACCCTTTCCAAAGTGATAAAGAGCAAGGATATCTCTTTAAGGAATAAGGTGGACCTGTTCCAAGTCATGTAGTTGTGGTGTGCCATTGAGTTGAAACTAACCCATAGTTGATCCTTCAGTGTATTTTCAAAGGCAATAAATCTCATAGCAGAAGATTGCCCATCCAATTCAATTTCTTACCAGAAGGCCACCAGAGCTCCCTGATTCAAGCCATGGTGGTTTTAATTGCTTACTTTGCATCTAAAAGTTGGACAATAAGTAAGAAATGCAAAAGAATAATCAATGTCTTTGAACTGTGGTGTTGGAGAAGATTCTTGTGTATTCCACTGACTTCCAAAAGGACAAACATACATGCCTTGAAGTAAGTATAATCATGATGCTCCTTAGAAGTAAGAATAGTGAATTTTTGTCTCATATTCTTTGAGCATGTCATCAGAATGACGGTAAAGAAAAAATTAAGAAGTCCTCGGAAAAAGACATCATGGTAGGAAAGATCAGTGAAAGAGAGAATTAACCTCGAAATATATTGACACACTGACTGTAACACTGAGCTCAAGCAAGGCACCTAAGAATGTCATTATGAGTGGAAGGAAAGTTTACAAAGCAAATTTGTTTTTCATTTAATCTTTCTTATATGTTTTGTTTAATAACATTGATCATGATACCCACAATGGAATCACAATGTTTTTCCACTTTCCTTCCTGTGGATTTCATTTCTATTCACCTTCCTATCTTATCCATTTTTGCCTCCTGTTCTTTATTATTAAAAAATTGCTGTTTTTTTGTTCTCATATGGTTGATTATTCTAAATTTTAGCTGTAAGACTCTCCCTGTTCAGAACAAATAAGACAAAAGTAAAACAAAGATTTATAGAGCAATTAGACTGAAAGACTAATGAACTCTATGATCCTCAACCTTCACAAACTTGAGATCAGAAGAACTAGATGGTGCTTAGCTACCATCACTAACCACTCTACAAAGGATAATAGCAAAATATCTGGATAAGATCAGAGTGTTTTCAGGGGAGTGCAATTTGGAACATAGCTCAAATGTATAAAACGGCGATTTAAAGAATGATAGAAACATTGAAACTCTGAAATAAAACTCACCCCTGTGGTTCAGCTAAACAGGGTGATTAGAACCACCGGAAAGACACTCCCTAGAATAACGAAATAATAATTTTTGGTTCAGTGACTTAGGATTCCTTCTACTTTCTTTTGTTATTTTTGCAACATTCAGTATTTCCCCATAGTTCACTTGTGACTCAAGGCTTGATTTCTTACTTCAGATCTTTTAGTTTAAGAAATGTCAATCATGTTCTCCTCTTTTAGTTTTCTAATTAAAAAACCTTTGGATATTTCTTTATAATATTTTGGTTTATTTTTCCAAGTCATCTTTTAAATATTCTGTTCAGATGACTTACTTATTTTTCATAAAAACAAACAAATCAACCAAAAAAACAACCAAATTGAAGCTTATTGAGACATTGAATGTGTTAGAAATGAACAAAAGTCCTTTGTCACAGAGGGAAAATAGCAAAAAATATCAAACTGCAGAATAAGATATATTTTTATTTTGTTCCAACAGGAAATAAAGGTTACAAATTTCCTAAATGGCAAGAAGATCAGAGATATTAAAGAAGGGATTTTTTTAAAATAGTGTTGTACATGGTTACTGAAAAGAAAATTTCAACATTTAGTATAAGAATATAGTAGCTAGTAGAAAATAAAAAAATACACACAGAAAAACAAAACAAAAAGAAATAAAAAGAATATAGTATTCATGTGAATACGATATGTTTATAACTCTTTCATTGATTTTTATTTCACAGTCACTTAACAAGACATTAATTTTTTCCTTGTTATGTAGATAAGAAAATCAGGGACAAAGAGTTCACAAACCAGGGAGGGAGTGTGTTTTCATTTTTATTACTCTGCTGATCATACTTCTTGTCAATATATTAGTTAAACTTCTGTATTTATGAAATTAAGTAATTTTTAATAGTCATGCATTTTAAACTAAAAATGCTTTTGTTTGTAACCACATATTTATTTCAATGGATTACAAAACAGTATACTTTGGAAAAGGAAAAAGAAGCTACATGAGCTCAATATACTTACAACTTTTACCACTTTTGTCCATACTTTTCATCTCTAGCTCATTCTGTTTCTAATCTACATCTTTGTTGATACATAAATTTCTTCCTTTTTTTTTCACTAAGACATGTATATTTTCTCTATATGTTCTATTGGATGACTAACATGTCCCATAAACTTCTAGCCTTCTCTTCTAGATAATCTTGATTCCCTGAAAAAGAAAAACAATATGATATTAAGAATGATAAATGTGAATTTGCTAATAATGTATATCTATGATAGAACCTTCCCATGGCACTGAGAGAACAATGCACTGGGAAGTACTCTTATTTTTCCTGTAAGTCTAAGATTTTTAACACAATTCACAGAGCAGGACTTATGATAATTATTAATTGCACATAAATCATCTCCTTAATTTTAGTTTATTTCTTTTTAATGGATTAATAAGTTTTAATATTTGTAAATAAAAAGAGATCTCATAAGAAATAGTTAGATATTGTATTCCATAAAAGAAGTAAAATACAAGTCTCCTTTATTTTAGTATTTCATGTCCTCAAATATTTACAGGTTTCAGTAGTCATGATTATTACAACATAATGTTAAGATATGTATTTTACGATAAATATTTCTCAGAAATTCCTTACTTATATTTTAGTGTAACAGTGAATTTTAAGTATAAAAAATTACCCTCCCCTTCTTATCTTTTCATTATTTCTTTTACTTTAATTCATTTTAAAGGTATTGCTATTTCTCTAGAATAAGTAGAAAGAATGAAAAGTTATATTTATTAAATGCATATAAATTAATATAGATATACATAATGCCATACCAAAAGAATAATCAGTTAATGGCCAACCATTTCAGGAACTGGCTATAAATAAAACCTGCTGGTACTGAAAGAAAACAGATGACATCCAAGTTAAATTGAAGGCATTGGTGAAAAATAAAATGTCAGTAACTTATGAATACCAATTTAAATGTTTCAACAAAGTGATGCAGTTCATGGAGGTGAATATTTCTCAGTGCCATGAAATTCAGCAGATTCCTAAACTACTGATTAGAAGGGATTAATTATTTTTGCACAGCTCAAAGAAAGGTGGTATAACAAGCTGTGAAAACTATCACATGGTATCATTAATAGCATAGACAAATAAAGTCTTTTAACAGTTTGCTTTTAGACTTGAGATAAGAGTTTCTACCCAAAACAGAAGAAGAATTTTGAATACAGTTGCAAGTAGTGAAGATAAATAGCAGAAAATTGTAAAATTATTTTATTCTTCCATATAAAAATTCACCTATCTTCAGTTAAAATCAATTGAACATAATGTGATTTGGTGTGATTTTTGTTATTGCAAAGCTGAAGGAAAAAATTGAGGGAGTAGATGAGTTAGCTCTTTGGGAGAATTCAAGATACCTGCCCCATTGCCCACAAAAAAAGGAAAAAGCCAGAGGACTATAGTAAGCACTAAATTGTAGATTTCCTAAGTACAGTCAGTGCGCGACATCCCAAGCAGATCTTTGCTCAAATATCACGTTTTCAGAGAAAAATATCCTGACATATCGATATGTAAAACTCTTCTAATTTTTTTCCTCATCCTCTTAGTCTGTTATTCTTCATAGCAATTTTGTCATCTAATATGTATTGGCATTTGAGGAGTTTATGATTATATATAATGAAGAACTAAAGTACAGACAAATTAATTTTAAAATGTTGATCTAAGTTTGGGCATTTTTTCTAAGAACTAACTAGAAATATTTACCCTTTAATCTCCCCCAATTTAAATATTGAGACCTATGCCACAGTGAATTATTCAATGTGGCTTCTCCAGCCATTTTTTAACATTATTTTTATACCAGTTTATTTACAAAATTTGAATACATTGTTTTCCACCCCAAATCCTTAAGATTTCCCTCACCCCACCACCCATTACACTATGTGACCTCTAAGTAATCCTTCCTGGCCCCTCATCCTCACCCCTCTCTTGCCACCCTTCCCTCCTTTGGATCCTCATACTCACTCTATAATAATGTCCTTGAATTTGTCCTTGTTGGACTCAGTTAGTTCACTCAGCATAATGCTCTCCAATTCGTCCCAAGTTAGGTAATTGAAAAAAAAAATCATTGCTTCTGCTTGCTGCATAGTATCCCTTGTGTGAATATACCATAATTTCTAAATCTATTCGATTATAGTTGGAAATTTGGCCTGTTTCCATGTCCTTGCAATGGTCAATAATGCTGCTATGAACATTGGTGTACAAGTCTCCATTTGTGCCTCAGTTCTCATTTTCTTGAGGTAGAATCCAGGGAATGGAATAGTTGAGTAATATGAAAGTTCTGTGTTCGGCTTTTTTTTTTTTCATTTTCAATAAATGTTTTATTCCCATTCTTTCTTATTTCTTTTTTGTCAAACTGCCTTCCTGAATGGTTGTACCATTGTACAATCTCACCAAAAATGTGTAAGAGTTCCTATATCTCCACATCCTCTCGAACATTTCAATGTTTTTTTGCCCATTTTGTAGTTTTACACTCTTCCGATTGTGAATTTCTGGTTGTATTTGGCAGTCTCTTTATATCATATACTAGGCCTTCTAAGCTTGATCTCAGTTTGTCTCTGATGAACTTTATGATTTGGGCTTTACTCCCAGGTCTATGATCAACATTGAGGTGATTTTTTGTATGGTGTGAGATGTGGGTCCTGTTTCACCTTTCAGGAGGTGGCAGTCCAGCTTTGCCAGCACCATTTGTTCAAAAGGTTGTCATTTCCCCACTTGATAGGCTTATTTCCTTGTCAAATATCATTTGACCATAGACAGTTGGATCTCTTTCTGGGTTCTCAATTCTGTTCCATTGGTCTATGTGCCTCTTATTGTACCAGTACCATGCTGTTTTTGTTACTACCTCTGTGTAGTAGGTTTTGAAGTCAAAGAGTGCCTCCCAGGTAATTTTTGTTTCTCAGAAGTATTTTCCTGTTTCAGGGTCTCTTGCCTCTCCAAATAAACTTGCCAATTTCTCTTTCCATCTCCTTAAAAAGTGATTTTGTTATCTATTTTGAGATTGTACACAGGTTCACAAGATTGGTGGAAGATCTATAAATAATCTGCAATATGCAGATGACACAACCCTGCTTGCTGAAACTGAGGAGGAGCTGAAGCACTTGATGCAGAGGGTCAAGGACTGCAGCCTCCAATATGGATTGAGGCTCAATGTCAAGAAGACAAAGATTCTCACCACTGGAACAATTGACAGCATCAGGATGGATGGTGAAGAGATTGAGATTGTTCATAGCTTTAGGTTGCTTGGCTCAACAGTCAACACTCTCAGAACCAGTAGCCAGGAAATTAAAAGATGTATTGCCAAGGGAATGTCTGCTGTTAGGGACCTTCCAAAGTACTGAAGAGCAACGGGGTCTCTCTAGAGACTAAGGTGCATCTGATACAGGCCATGGTCTTTGCAATCACTTGTTATTCATCAGGGAGTTGGACAATGACTAAGGAGGATAGAACGAGAATTGATGCCCTTGAGCTGTGGTGCTGGAGAAGGGTATTGGAGTACCATGGACTGCTAGGAAAACAAACAGATTCATCCTGGAAAGGGTTAAATTGGGCAGTCCCTTGGAGGCAAGGATTCTGAGGCTCCATATAACATACTTTGGACATTTTGTAAGGAGGGACCTGCCCTTGGAGAGGGACATCATGCTTGGGAGGGTGGAGGGACAGCGCAGGAAGGGAAGGCCCTCTATGAGGTGGATTGATTCAGTGACTGGGGTGATTGGGATGGGTGCATCGGAGACAGTGCGACTGGCACAGGACAGAACAGAGTTTAGGGCTGTTGTATATAAGGTTGCTATGAGTCCTAAGCAACTCGCCAGCACATAGCAACAACAACAACATATTGAGATTACATTGAACGTGTAGATTGCTTTTGGTAGGATTATCATTTTCACAATGTTGAGTCTTCCTATGTATGAGCAGTGCACATTTTTCTATTTCTTTAGATATTTTTATTGTGTCTTGCAAAATGTTCTGTAATCTTCTTTGCATAGGTCTTTCATATTTATAATTAGGTTCACTCTCAAGTGTCTCAATTTGTAGTTGGCTATTGTAAATGGAACTCTATGAACTTTTATAAATGTCAATAGTTGTAAAGGGACTTCAGGCCTTTTGTTCATAGTGTCTCTATGAGTCATGCTCTACCCAAACAATCACTACCACCACCACCACCAATTGTAAATGGCTTTGCTTTCCAGATTTCCTTCTCTGAGTTCTCTTCGTTAAAATTGAGGAATCTCACTGATCTTTGGGTACTGACCCTATATCCTGTCACACTAGTAAATTGGCTTATTAGCTCTAACTGTTTTTTCTGTTGAGTCTTTGGGATTTTCTGTGTATACTATCATATCATCTGCATATATGATAGTTTAACTATCTCTTTGCCAGTCTGGATGCCTTTTATTTTCTTCTTTTATCATATTGCTCTGGCAAGCACTTGTAGTACAATACTGAATAGAACTGGTGACAATGGGCTTCCTTCTCTGGTCCTTGTTCTCAAATAAAATGGTTTTAGTCTTTCTCCATTAAGAATGAGGCTAGCTCTTGGTTTTGGATTTGTCACTATTTTGAGAAAATTCCTTTTGATTGCAAGTTTACTGAATGTCTTTATCAGGAAGGCTTGTTGGGTTTTGTCAAATGCTTTTTCTGCATCAATTACTATGATCATATGGTTCTTGTTATTTACTTTCTTCATATAGTAAATTACGTTGATTCCCTCCCCCTTAGATTGAACCATCCTAGCATAACATTTATGAATCACAGTTGGTCATGGTCAATTATTGTTTTAATGTGATTTTAGATTCTACTGGCTAGGATTTTGTTAAGAATTTTTGTATGTATATTTATGAGAGATATTGGTCTATAGTTTTCCTTTTTTGGTAATATCTGCCTGGTTTTGTTATTAGG
>NW_006399869.1:8942925-8947753 GCF_000299155.1 Elephantulus edwardii
AATATAGCTTTTTATAGTATTCTGATATTATTAATTTCACCTGGTTCTTTTGTGATGTTACCTCTATCATTTTTTAATTTACTTATCTAAGTCTTTTATTTTTTTTCCCTCCCTTTCACTAAGCTTGCCAGTGGTTTGTCTATTTTATTGACCCTTTTGAAAAAACAGCTCCTGGTTTCACTGATTATTTCGATTGTTTTCTAGTTTTCCATGTCATTTATTTCAGCTCTTGTTCTTATAATTTCTTTTCTTCTTGAGGCTGTAGGATTAGATCTCTGTTTTTTTTTTCTATTTGAGTAAGATGTTGAGTTAAATCATTCATTCTCCTTTCTTTCCTTTTTTGTGTGTGCTTAAATATCTATGAACTGTCCCTGAGGACTGCCTTAGCTGCATCTCAGAGGTTTTGATAAATTGTATTTTCATTTTAATTTGTTTCAAGGAAGTTTTTAATTTGATTCTTTATTTCTTTTATAATCTAGTCATGTTCTAGAAGAGAGTTATTTAGTATCCACATGGGTATTTTGTAACATTTACTTTCCTGTGGGTAATTTTTAATTTTATGGCATTGTTGTCTGAGAAGATACTTTTTATTATTTCAGTGGTTTTCAATTTGTTTAGACTTGCTTTGTGACCTAATATATAATTGAATCTGGAGAATGTACAGCATGCACTTGAGTAAATAGTGAATTGAGTTTTAATTAGGGACAGTACCCTGAATACATCCACATGGTTAGGTTGGCTGACTGTATAGTTTAGATCTTCTGCATCTTTGTTGAGTTTATTCAGAGTTGAACTCTCCTTTAATGGTAGTGGTGTGTTGTAATCTCCTACCACTATTTTGGTACTATTTCTTTCTTCAATTCTGTTAACCATTGTTTTATGTGTTTTGCAGCTCTATCATTTGGTGCATAAGTGTTGACCAAGGTTATGTCTTCTTGATCTATGTGCCTTTCATCAGTATGTAATACCTTTCATTATGTTTGATGGTGCTTTTGATTCTGAAATCTGTTTTATCAGAGAATAGTATTACCACTCCTGTTTTTTTGGAGGTTGCCATTTGCTTGGTATATTTTTTCCAGCCTTTTATTTTGAGTCTGTCTTTATCACTTTCTTTTAGATGTGTCTCTCATAGGCAACATATTGATGGGCTTTGCTTTTTTATCCATTCTGCTACTTTTTCCCCTCTTAATTTGTGTATTTAGTTTATTCATTAAGTTTGATTATTGTCAGGACAGGTTTTACTTTTGCCATTTTGTCATGTTTCTTTTTCTGTTGTTTCTGGTTACCATGGTCATGCACTTTCCCTTTGTGTGTCCATGTGAAGGACTTTACTTAATATTTCTTGTCGTTTAGGTCTTATTTTCACAAATTCCTTAAATTCCTTCTTTTCTGCAAAGGATCTAATTTCTCCTTCATATTTGATGGAGACCTTTGCTGGGTAGAGGATCCTTGGCTGGCAATTGCTTTATTTCAACTTTCTGTATGTGCCATTCCATTGCCTTCTAGCTCACATGGCTTCTGCTGAGAACTGAGAACTTAATCTAATTTTTCCCCTTTGTAGGTGACTCTTCCTCCCCCATCCCTGCTGCTTTTAGAATTCTATTCTTATCTCTTAATTTGGAGAATTTGACTATGATATGTCTTGGTGTTTTTCTTTTTAGATGTAGTCTCTTTGGTGTTCTCTGTGCTTCTTGAATGTGGATTTTCTCACTCTTCAAAATACTGGGAAGTTTTCTTCTAATACTTCTTCCACAATTTTCTCAGTGATTTCCCTGTCACTCCCATGTTCTGGAATTCCAGTCATGTGTATACTATTTTGTTTGATGTCACCCCACATGATTCTAATGTTTCTTCATTTTCTTTACTTCTTCTCATCTCTGATTTTTGTTCTAGTATGTTTCCAGTGAGGCTCATGTCTTCCAACTCACTGACCCTCTCTGTTCTAGCTCTTCAGTTTGACTCCCCCCCCACCAGTGTGTTGGATATCTCTGTCATTTCAGTCTTAATATTCTGGATTGCATTTTCATGCTTTTCTGTTCTTCCCAGTTTTGGGCGGCTGGAGCCTCTCTGTCTTGTAATGATTTTTCAAGTTCTTGTACCTCTTTATCTATAATATCAATACTTTTCCCCATCTTTTACGTTTTTCCATAGCTGTTCAAGTTGCTCCTCATCAAGGTATTTCTTCTAGACTGTTGTCTCTGAAGTATTTGCTCTCTTTTTGACTTCCATTGTTTCTTGCAACATTTGTATCTTTTTCTTTAGCTGACCAAATAACTGTATACCAGTATATTTCTTCCAATTTTCTCTATCTGGGTTATTTAGTTTTTCATGATGACTGAAGTGGATTGCTGCTTTCTTAATGTTATGTGCATATTTTCTTAGTAGGTATTAGGTTCTTGAACTATATAATTGCCCAGAGTACAGAAATGATTTTTGAAGCACTTATATGTTTGTGCTCCCTTCGAGCACCTGAATGACAAACCAAGAATTCTGTTGTTCCCTTCCAGAAGAAAAGAGGACCTGTAAGTACACTCCAGACAACATCCTGACTAAAGAGATGTGTTGTTTACTATTTGTAACCTAGTAAGTTCCCTAATAAAGTCCATAATAATGAATTTGGTTTGTGCATTCTGTGAGGTCATTACAACAGACTAGCTGAGCCTATAATAGAGCAGCAAGAGATTTGAGAGGGACAACTGGTGTTAGAATTGATAGAAAAAGTTCCAGGGGGTTTGGGTTCATAGGAATTGGTTTTACCTTCTTGATGTTGATAGGGAGTCTTCCCCTTTATAGAGTTAGTGAGGGTGAGATAACACTGCAACCCATACTGCTTTTACAGGCCCCAGTCACTTGTTCCACACTGATCCAATCCCATATGCCACTTTGATTCATATCTCACTGTGAAAATATACCTACACAAGATGTCTACTTCATAGTTCTCTGATATAAAGAAAAGCTATAAATCCTAACTATTCACAAGCATCACTTAATTACCCTTCACCCGTGAAATAATACCTAATAGTTGCTATCACACACTGAATCACCAACTGCTCCACTACATATATTCTCTCTTCTTTTTAGTATGTTGCTGTTGTTATGTACTATGGAGTCTGAACCAACCAACTAATAACTGACTCTTCTGATAGTTTTCAGAGGCAGGACATCACATGGAAGAAGACTACCCAACTTTCGCAGGTGGAGCAGCTGGTAGATTTGAACTGTGTCCCTTTGGGTTACTTGTAAAACTCCTCATATGAACTGATAAATTTTAAGCTCAGCTGAGAATTATTCTATATAAAATTATTTTGCTCACCCCTTTTTGATGTTAAATATGGACATATAACTAAGTTATGGTCTATGGAATATAAATAAAAATTAAAATAAGCTGTCTTCAAGTCCATTCTGGCTCATGATATTCTCCCAATTATTTACTCAGACTGAAACTCTTTGTAGAGGAGACTCCCCATGTTTAATACCCTCCCCCAAAGCAGGATCAAACTGCCAAATTTTCAGATAGCAGTGCTACACATCATGCATTAAACTATCAGAAATGTAACTTGAAGTGGCTGATTCAGCTTCTATAAAATATTCTTAAAGAAAGGAAGGATAAGGAGGGATGTCTCTCTGTTGTTTCTTTTTCTCATATATCTCTTATATGGGTAAAATATATATTTGTTATCTTGATTGGATCAACCAAATTTCAAATGGAAGCCAAGTACTGAGATTGGAGAAGCAGGGTAAAAAGAGGAATCCAGGATCTCAGAAGATTGTGAAGATACCCTTTCAGTCCTGGGATGCCACATTTTCACTAATGAAATAAAGTTCCATTTTGCTTTAGCCAAAGTTATTTTGTATTTCTTCTCATTTGTCGTCATTTATCTTATTTAATGATATTGATAATGACATTCCATTAACATCAAATGCAGCAAAATACTTCTGAACACCATTCAAAAAAACAGCGAGAGCAGTATATAGATAGGTAATTTTCAGAAGTCCAAGCAGGATTTAGAACAGGGCATGGCACCAGAGATATTATTATTGATGACAGATGGATTGTGGCTGAAAGTAAGGAATACCAGAAGAATGTCTTATACTTTATTGACTGCAAAGGCATTTGATTGTGAAGATCTTTACAAGTTATGGCTAATATTGAGCAGAATGAGGATCCCAGAGCACTTAATTGTGCTAATGTATAACCTAGACCAAGAGTCTGTTGTGTGAACAAAGCAAGGGAACTCTAAATGCTTTAAAATTAAGACGGGATTGTGTCATGGTTGTATTCTCCCTCCATATCTATTCAGTCAGTATGCAGAGCAAACTATTCAAGAAATTGGACTTTATGAAGAAGAATGTGCCATCAGAGGAAGACTCATAAACAACCTACTTTTATACAGATTACACAACGCAGCTTGTTGAAAGTGAAGAAGACTTGAAGCACTTGTTGCAGAAGATCTAAGAATACAGTGGCTTTATATATGGATTGCATTTCAATATCAGGAAAATAAAAATTCTTACCACTGGACTGATGGAAAACACTGTGTTAGATGGGTAAAAGATTGAAGCTGTCAGTAATTTCATTTTATTTGTATCCACAGTCAATGCCATTGGTACCAGCAGTAAGTAAATCAGTTGTGCTGGGAAACTCTGCAGTTAAGGACCTCTCCAAATTATTGAAGAGTAACAATGTCAGTTTGAGAACTGAGGTGCTTCGAAGTCAGGCCATGGCCTTTCTGATCACTTGCTATTCATTTGAGAGATGGATAATAAATAAGGATGGCAAAAGAATTGATGCCTTTAAACCATGGTGTTGAAAAGAAGTACTGAACAT